>NC_041026.1:288737-407300 GCF_900634625.1 Parambassis ranga | reverse complement strand
GGTTCAAAGAGGTAAAGTACGGACGGCCTGTTACCAGGCGACAGCAGAACTGTGTCGGGATTAACAAGAAGTCCCCAGACCAGACCGTCCTGTTTCACAGCCGCGGCGCAGACTTCAAGGTCACAGCGCCACTGAAGGATGCAGCTCTGAGCAGCGACACACAGACACACACTGAGACACACACACTGAGACACACACACTGAGACACACGCCGAGACACAGAGACACACTCAGACACACGCACACTCAGCTTCACCTGGTCTGACAAAGACCTGGAGACCAGGGACACAGACACAGAGACACACACAGACACACACAGAGACACACACACTCAGCTTCACCTGGTCTGACAAAGACCCGGAGACCAGGGACACACACACACACACACACACACAGACACACTGACAGACACACACAGAGACACTCATCAGTGTGTTTGTGTTTCAGGACTGCTTTGAAGATGCCTACGACCGGATACCAGCGTGAGTACAAGAACACACACGCTGCACATGTCCCAGTGAGTGTGGCCCACACTGATCTGTGTGTGTCTGTGTGTGTCTGTGTGTGTGTGTGTGTGCAGTGCCTGTCATATGGACTTGCAGACGGCCATCCAGGAAACTCAGTGTGCTCTCAACCTGGTCCTCAACAACAAGTTCTCTCAAGCCCTGGACCTCCTGAAGCCATGGTAACCACATCAGTGTGTGTGTGTGTCTGTGTGTGTGTGTGTTGTTTCTGTAAGTGTTATGATGCTAGCTGACGGTGCGGTGCTCTGGCAGGTGGAGGGACAGTATGTACCACGCCCTGGGTTACAGCAGCATCCTGGTGATGCAGGCCACCATGACCTTCGAGCACAGAGACATCCAGACTGCCATGGCAACCATCAAGGAGGCGTTACACACCTGTCAGCGGTGAGGGGGCGGGGCTTTGTGGCCAGCTGTTCGTGGCCCACGATCCCCTCTGACAGCAGAGAGTAAGTCTGTGCTGTCTCCGCAGGTTCAGGAAGAGGAACTCGGTGGTGGGCTCTCTGTCCAGTCTGATCAGCAAACAGTCCAACCTGCAGGAGCGTACGTGCACACACACACACACACCACACACACCCACACACACACACACACACCCACACACACACACACACACACACCCACACACACACACACACACACACACACACACACGGCTGATCGCCATCACACGCTGCAGGATGTAACCATGCTGTGTTGGTGTGTTTGCAGAGGAGATGCATGCAGAGCTCTGCTACGCCGAGTGTCTGCTGCAGAAAGCCACGCTGACCTTCGTTCAGGTTAGACCCCCACCCTGATGCAGAGGGAGACCGGAGGACACAGTCTGTCCATTTCAGCTCTGACACATGATCAATACTGGGCTCTGACCACAGCTCCGGCAGAGCGCCCTCTACAGGAGCTGTGGTCAGCCTCCGTACACTGACAGAAGGTCACCCCTATAAATAACATGGCTCTGGTGCAGTTCCTGTGGTGGCCACTAGATGCTGCTCATGTTAAATGTTGTGTTGTACTAATGCTGTCTTTGTCCCTCAGGATGAGAACATGATCAGTTTCATCAAAGGGGGCATCAAGATCCGGACGAGCTATCAAATCTACAAGTGAGTGACACCACAGGGTGATGCAGGTCTCCAGACTCACGCCTCACTGAGGTTGGACTTCCTGTTGTGACGTCATGTCCCCTGTCGTCCCTCAGGGACTGCCAGAATGTGCTGAACGGGACTCAGGACCAGTCTGACGCCTTCAGACAGTTCGAGGGCGGAGTCAAGCTGGGCATCGGGTCCTTCAACCTGGTGGGTTCTTCAGGGAGGTTTGTTTGGGGTTCTCTGTCGTCCCAGGCGGGTGGAGCTCACGGGGTTCTCTGTGCTCCTCCTTCAGATGCTGTCTCTGCTGCCTCAGAGGATTTTAAGGTTGCTGGAGTTCATCGGGTTCTCAGGGAACAGGGTCAGTAGCTCCTCTGGTTGTAGCTGGGTGGGTGGCGGTCTGGGGGTGCTGACGGTGTGGTCTGTCCGCAGAGCTTCGGGCTGGCTCAGCTGAGTGAGGGGGCCTCCAGCCACAGCCTGCGCTCCATCCTCTGCGCTCTGACCCTGCTCTTCTACCACACATACGTCTCGCTGATCCTGGGTCAGTGCCCCTGCAGGTCGGACACATGTAACGATGGATCAGGATTAAACTTGGAGCTGTTTTCTTTCACAAGGTACCGGAGAGGGGAACCTGGTGGAGGCTGAAGCCCTGCTGGAGCCCTACCAACACAAATACCCCAAAGTAAGTCCCCAACCATCCCTGCAGTTCGACCAAAGACCGTTTAATGACCATGTGTCCTGTCAGGGCTCCATCATTCTCTTCTACTCCGCCCGCATCGCCACGCTGCGAGGGAACTTTGAGAAGGTCTGTGTCCAACACCGGGTCCTGTTCTCCTCACGTTCTGTGGACCTCAGCAGCTCACTGTGTGTGTCTGTGTGTGTGTGTGTCAGGCCCGGGCCAGGTACGAGGAGTGTATCAGCAGCCAGCAGGAGTGGAAGCAGATCCACCACCTGTGTTACTGGGAGCTGATGTGGACTCACTCCTACCAGCAGGAGTGGCAGCAGGCGTATCACTACGCCGACCTGCTGTGCAAGGAGAGCCGCTGGTCCAAGGTAGACCTGAACCCTGATCTGACGGGGTCTGTGGTCTGCACCAGCTGCTCTGAACGAGGACTTTGTCTCCCTCCAGGCAATCTATGTGTACCAGAAGGCGGCCATTTTGAGCATGATGTCAGAGGAGGAGGTGAAGAAGACGGGGGAGGACATCGTGGAGCTGTTCAGGTCCGCCGGCCTCGGACTCTCACCTTACAGCACAGGTGTCTTCCATGGACAGGCGATTGTTACTCCACCTGTGTGTGTCTGTGTGTGTCTGTGTGTGTCTGTGTGTGTGTGTGCAGGCAGGTGGAGGGGCTGAAGCAGCGCCTGGCAGGAAAGTCCATCCCCACGGAGAAGTTTGCAGTGAGGAAGTCTCGGCGCTACAAAACCTCCAACCCCGTCAGGCTGCTCATCCCCGCTCTGGTATCCCACGATCCTGCGCTGCATCGTTTTTATACGTGAGTCTGCAGCAGTGCATGATGGGATGTCCTGTGTCTGTGTAGGAGATGATGTACGTTTGGAACGGGTTCACCATCGTCGGGAAGCGAGCCGACTGCACCGAGTCCCTCCTGGTTACCATAGAGACGGCGGAGGAGCAGCTCCGCGGCGACCCCAGTGAGCTCAGCACCGACTCATCAATGACCGCTATTGATTTGTGACCCCCTGCTGTGACATCACTAACTGTGCCGCGTCTCAGATCCATCAGAGTTCCATCCAGATGACAGCTGTCTGGTCCAGATGCTGAAGGGGCTCTGCTTGAAGCACCTGGGCAGGTTACTGCAGGCTGAGCTGTGCTTCACACAGGTCCTGTCCAGGTAACACAGAGACACAGAGACACAGAGACACACAGAGACACAGAGAAACACACACACAGAGACACAGAGACACACAGAGACACACACAGAGACACACACACAGAGACACAGAGACACAGAGACACACACACAGAGACACAGAGACACAGAGACACAGAGACACACACAGGTCCTGTCCAGGTAACACAGAGACACAGAGACACAGAGAGACACACACAGAGACACACACACAGAGACACAGAGAAACACACACACAGAGACACAGAGACACAGAGACACAGAGACACACACACAGAGACACAGAGACACAGAGACACAGAGACACACACAGGTCCTGTCCAGGTAACACAGAGACACAGAGACACAGAGACACACACACAGAGACACAGAGAGACACAGAGACACACACAGAGACACAGAGACACACTCAGAGACACAGAGACACAAAGACACAGAGACACAGAGACACAGAGACACACACACAGAGACACACACACAGAGACACAGAGACACAGAGACACAGAGAGACACAGAGACACAGAGAGACACACACAGACACTCAGAGACACAGAGACACACACACAGAGACACAGAGAGACACAGAGAAACACACACACAGAGACACACACAGGCACTCAGAGACACAGAGACAGACACAGAGAGACACACACAGAGACACAGAGACACACAGAGACACACACACAGAGACACAGAGAGACACTCAGAGACACAGAGACACACACACAGAGACACAGAGAGACACAGAGACACAGAGACACACACTCAGAGACACAGAGAGACACACACACACACAGAGACACACACAGACACTCAGAGACACAGAGACACACACACACACAGAGACACACACAGACACTCAGAGACACAGAGACACACAGAGACACACACACAGAGACACAGAGAGACACTCAGAGACACAGAGACACACACACAGAGACACACAGACACACACAGGTCCTGTCAAGGTAACACACAGAGACACACACACCCAGAGACACAGAGACACACACACACACAGAGACACACACAGAGACACAGAGACACACACACACACACAGAAAGACACACAGACAGACACACACACACACAGAAAGACACACAGAAAGACACACACACAGACACACAGAGACACACACACAGAGACACACACAGAGACACACACAGGTCCTGTCCAGGTAACACACACACTCAGAGACACACATAGACACACAGAGACACACACACTCACACACAGACAGACACTCACACACAGACACACACACACCACACGCACACAAACACACACACAGTCACACACTCACACACAGACAGACACACACAGACACACACTCACACAAACTCACACACACACACACAGACACACACACACACACACACACACACACTCAGACACAGACACACACAGACACAGACACACTCACACAGACACACTCAGACACAGACACACACACACACACACACTCACACAGACTCACACAGACACACACACAGTCACACACACAGACACTCACTCACACAGACACACACAGCCTGTCTCCAGGGATCAGACCTGTCCTCCTTCCCTTGCAGTGAGTCCCGTATCCGGTATGATCACTACCTGGTCCCCTTCACCCTGTATGAGCTGGGTCTGCTGTATAAACAGCAGGGAGACTTCTCCAAGGCCTCCACCTACATCGAGAATGCCAAGTAAGTCCACGCACCACTGCCACGTGTGTCTGCACCACCCACAGTCCCCTCAGCAGCTTGGCATGATGCCTCTTTGATCTGACTGGTGAAAGCTCTTATTTGTGGTGTTCTCCGTCAGGATGAACTACAAGGACTACTCCATGGAGTCCAGGCTGCACTTCAGGATCCACGCGGCCCTCAGCAGCCTCAAAGGATCCCCCGTCAGCACCCCGTAACACTCCACCTGCAGCTGTGTGTACACAGGAGGAGGAGGAGTGGCCCGATGAAGGTGGTGACATCACACGTCCTCCTCCTCCTCCTTTCAGTTCTTTCAGCCCTTCCTTCCGATCAGACTCTGGACCTGCAGAGCCGAGGTGCAGGCGGGTCTGGGTCTGTGGGAGGACACGTGTGAGGACGGACTCCTTCACTCAGAGACATTTACAGCATACATACTGACTGAAAGCACAAACTGCAGATCACCTGTCTGACCACTAGAGGCCGCACACATCATGTCTCTGTGTGGAGGAGCCCCCACCTGCACCAGGTCCTGGTTTAGAGCAGATTCACCACGTCAGTGTGTGAGAAGCAGAATCACAGGTCTGATCAGGGGTACAGCAGACACACACACAGACACACACAGAGACACACACACACACAGACACACACACAGACACACACACACACCCACACACACAGACACACCCACACACACGCACAGACACACACAGACACACACAGACACACACACAGACACACACAGACAGACACACACAGACACACACAGAGACACACACACACACAGACACACACACAGACACACACAGACAGACACACAGACACACCCACACACACACACACACAGACACACCCACACACACGCACAGACACACACAGACACACACAGACACACACACACACACACACAGACACACACAGACAGACACACACAGACACACACAGAGACACACACACACACAGACACACACACAGACACACACAGACAGACACACACAGACACACACAGACAGACACACACAGACACACACACAGACACACACACACACAGACACACACACAGACACACACACACACACAGACACACACACACACACACAGACACACACACACAGACACACACGCACACACACACACACACACAGACACACACAGACACACACAGACAGACACACACACACAGACACACACACAGACACACCCACACACACAGACACACACACCACACACACAGACACACACCACACACACATATTGATTCTTTTTATTTGCTCGTACATTTGCATGTAGTACACACCTGTGTGCTACAGCCCTGCACGCCTTCTCACCGACCGTGGCTTATACACACACACACACACATGCTGCCCAGTATGCACACACGCTGTAAACGCACACGTGCAGCAGCAATATGAGGAGCTGTGTGCTGTTAGCTTGTCCTGTCAGACGTTTAACTCTTTAACCTGTTTCTCAAATGCAGAGCAGGCACGAGGCAACACAACAGCACTACAAACACACACATCCAGGTCAACACAATAAGTACACAAACCTGTTACTGCATGACACACAGACCAACATCACAGCAACAAAGCACATAACACACAGCAGGTGATGCTGCCTCGCAGTGGTCTCTGCCTCTGAGAAATGTGTCCCCTGTGTTGGACCGATCTGTCCATCCTGTCCTCACTGTGTGGACACACACACACACACACACTCACACTGGCCTGTGTGCCTGCAGTGAACGCCACACTGGAAGCTTTGCTCCGCCTCCGTGTGTGTGTCTGTGTGTGACAGGATGTCCCGCAGCAGGTCCAGGTCTGGGACACACCTGCACCTCATGGTGCCGTCTCTGCTTCCATTTGAACCATCAGGGTGGAGGATGCAGTGAAACCTCCTCCTGTAATGAATGTATCAACCTGAAGACCAAATGCTCTGTGTGTGTCTGTCTCCATGTAGCTTCCTCACAGCTCTGTCTGTGGCCTCAGCAGCTCCCTGCACGGCTGCACCGCTGCACCGCCTGCTTCCAGCTGCTGGGGCTCAGCTGATCAATAAACACCTTAAAGTGAAGCTCTCTGTGTTTTACTTCCTTCATGTGTCCCTGTGCAGTAAAACACTGATTTAACAAACATCCGTGTGTCACAGAGTGAAGCTAACAGGAAGGCCCTCTGTTCGTCCTCTGAAGTCACATACAGCTGCTCTCTGAGGCCCTCTGATGGTGGTGTGCTGCCCCCTGCTGGCAGCTTCCTGTCACTGCTCAGTGTTCCAGCAGAGTCAGAGAGCTGGGAGATGGATGTTTAGCAGAGCACCATGGGAAAAGTTTAGATATCTTTGTGAGAGGGATATGAAAGAAGTCAATCTGAGAGAAGACACTGAAGAGGCTGAAAAACCTGAGACATGTATTGCTGAGGAAAACAACTCAAGTCATCCCTAAAAGTAAAGGTAAAATGAAGAAAACAGGGGCCCCCTGGTGGACAGATGACTGCAGAGCAGCTGTTAAAGAGAGAGTCAGATACAAACAGACACAAGCAGTTCTTCATAAGACCACCCGGAAAGCAAGAAGACAAAGGTGGCAGTCCAGAAGCTACGGCAGCTCACCCTGGTGTCTTGGAAAGGAGAGAAAGTGCACAGTGTGCAGTGGATAGTCCGTTGACCCTGGAAGAGGTGAGGAAAGCACTTGGGAAGGCCGGAGCAGCAGCCCCTGGAAGGATGAAGTCTGTTCCATCAACATAAAACAGTAAAACAACAAATAAAAGTATCATAAAGTGTGGGGAGCTGGAAAGAGGCAGCGATCATTCCTGTCAGGAAGCCAGAAGCCTTCATAATTATCAGAGTGGATTTAGGAAAGGTAGGGGGACGATGGACCCAGCTGTGTGTAGAAGCAGAAATCGGTCTTCCCTCAGGGAAGTGTGATTAGCCCGATTCTCTGTTCAGGATCAAAACTGAAAATATATCTGTTGTTTTTATGTGGGCTGCAGCACATCAGGGTGTTATAATGAAATATATATATATAATTCTAGTATATATAATGAAAGGGCAGACAGACTAGCAAAGGCAGCACTTAAACTGGAACTTAAACTTAAACTAAAACTAGAAGCAAGATCTATCATCCAAAGATGTCTCCTGAAATAACGGAAGCAGCGGGATGAGGAAGTAACAGGAAGACATTTATACTCAGTTCAAAGGGAAGCAGGCAGAATGAGACCAGCAGGGGGCAGTACGAGAGAAGAAAGAGGTTCAGACTTGGACACACTGGGTTAAACAAACACTGAAGCTAACAGGTAAACATCAGGGCTCTGGAGGATTGTACTGAAGAGGAAACAGTCCATCATGTGTTCTGCATATGTCCAGCACACACAACAGAAAGAAACAAGTTCCAGAGGAGCTAAGGAAAGCAGCATGAATGAATTCAGACACCATCTGTTCTAAAAGGGAAACCTGGGACATGTTTGCTAAGTTATCTAAACAGCCTTAGTTTTTAGAGTTTTGCTCTTTTGTTTTGCTCTCTGCACTCAGGCCCACACTCCAGTAGGTGGCGGTAATGCACCTAAGAGTAGGATGCCACCCGCCAATAAACTAAAAGAGGAAGAAGAAGAACAACAACAACAACAACAACAAGAAGAAGACTGGGCAGATCACGGCTCCTACTCCCCACATGTGGAGGTCAGTGTCGGCCAGGTGCTGTGAGTCGTCTCATTCGCATGACAGCAGCATACAGTGAAGTCATTGTCAAAGCGTTCGGACATTTCAGGCACTGCCTCCCTCCACCTCTACCGGCCCAGGTGTTCGGTGACGTGTCATAACTCCACCCTGCTGCGCAGACGCAGACTGAACCTTCCTCAGACTGAACAGTTCGCGGCAGAACCAGCCGCTCCTGCTCTCCACGTGAGGATTTAATCATTTATTCTTCACCTGTGAGCTCTGTACATCACTTTAAACATGTTCCAGCTTCATTCTGTGTATTCTCTGTTTCATATGAACAACATCAAAGAAAGAAGAAGAAGAGGAAAAGAAAATGCCGGCTTCAACCCTCCGCTGCTTTGTGCTGTGTGTCGGTCTGCTGACCACTTCTCAGGCTGCAGGTCTGTCTGAAGTTTTATTTCCGTTTCAGGATTTTTACAGAAGCGTTTTGCTGAATTGTGATTTTATGAGAAAGAAAACCTGTTTCAGGAGAAGAGTCAGCCTGTCTGGGAGGAACAGGGCTGGGGTCAGGCTTCTAGAACTTGCGATGAGAGAGTGCAGGTCAGGAAGGGTTCTTACAGACAGGTAAGACGAGCGGGGGGACGTGGGTAGGGGTGGGCGAATCGATCTAAATATCGATAGCATTGATACCAAAGTTAGGATCAGAAATGATGAGATCGATATTTCTGTGGCAGTCTCTCTTAGTGCGCATGCGCACTCCGCCCCTCCCCCTCCTCCGCTCTGCCGGAGCAGACGGAGCTCCTGAACCAGAGACAGAGGGGACAGACAGAGGCTTCACTGCACAAACGTCCTGAACATCCAGGAGATGATTTCAAGGAGTGAAGGTTCAGACTGAATCTGCTGCATGAATCCATGGTGTTTCTGAGTGCAGTGATAACACATGCAGTGTGAGCAGAATGAACTGTCATCATATCACCAGCTGAAATAAATCTAGTTTTCCTCAAATTCCAAAATATATCTAACAGTATAATTATATAAGTGTATATAATGATATGTACTTCAGTATGGTTACTATAATTATTACCTGTAGAAGGACCTTTATCCTTCATATTGAGGCTCCATGCAGAGAGGTGTTAGACTGTTATCAAATTATCTTCATTGTGTTATTTAACCTACATGATTCATAAAGGGCCATGGCTGTCACAAGGATTTTTATATATTTATAAGGATATTATTCTGCTACTCAATATCAGCTACTTAAAGGCAAAAAAATAGTTATTGTATGATCATGAAATTTCATCATGAAGTATCGGTATTGGTATCGGTGATACTGTCCCTGTATTTACTTGGTGTCAGATCGATACTGAAATGTTCAGTATCGTTAGGGTCACAGTGGCCCGCCTGACAGAAAGCACAATTACACAATAGGAAAATAGCTGTTGCAGCAAATGATTGGACAGCATATGACTCTGTGTTCAATGAAGGACTACAGTTACCCTGTGGACATGTGGACTGATCCACCACATATAAACCATGTTTCCCCACCTAACAGTTGGAAACTGATGAAGCTGTTCAGAGGACTCATCAATCGGCTCACAAAACAGGGCCACTGTACTGTAACCTCTCTGCTCTGTTCTCATTCTTTCATTCAGATGAACAGATCACAGCTAAACCTGGAGATACTGTCACTCTGCCATGTACAGTAACAAACAACACCGACAACAGCATCGAAGTTGTAGTGTGGAAAGAACTGGGGAAAGAAGTATACGTCCTGCTGTACAGGAACAAGGGGTATGAAGAAGACCAACAGGATCAATCTTTTAAGGGTCGGGTGGAGCTGAAGGAGGGATGGAAGGAGGATGGAGACGTGTCTCTGATCCTGAAGAATGTGACGACTGCTGACAGCGGGACATATGAGTGTGAAGTCAGACAGGAAGGAACAACCCGCAGGAAGAGAGCTGCAGCTGACCCCAAGACCATCAGGACCATCAACCTGAATGTAGCTCCAGCAGGTGTGTCTGTGTTTGTGTCTGTGTGTGTGTGTGTGTGTTTGTGTTTTTGTGTGTTTCTGACAGCAGTGTGATGTTCTTCAGACTGATCACAGCTCTTTCTGCTCTGCAGGCCACAGAGGAGGAGACAAAGGAGGAGACAAGGAAGGCAGCAGTGGAGGACATGTTGCACTGATTGTTGGAGTCACTCTTCTTGTGATTGTTGCTGTTGTTGGTTTTATGATCTATAGAAGACTCCAGATGAGGTGCAGCCCTCCTCCTCCTCCTGATGAAGCAGTTAATGATCAGCTGGTCTGAGTTGAAGCTCTTGGTGACATTTTCAGCAGCAGACCAACCAGAGCGTCTGTAGCCTTCACCTGTCATGTGACCCCTCCTTGAACTGCCACCTTACCGTGGTGGAGGGTCTGAGAGCTCAGGATGCTGGGAGCTGAGCTGTCTGCAGCTCTGAGCTGCTGGTAGGGTCTCCCATGGCAGACTGTGTGTGTCTGTGTTGGTCTGTGTGGGTCTGTGTTGGTCTGTGTTGGTCTGCTGTGTGTGCAGAGCTGCTCAGACAGAGGCTGCATCATAACATGTGTCACATGGAGACCTGGTGTCTCTCTTGATGGTTCATGTGCAGCAGGATCTCTGAGCAGCTCTGTGTCAGGACCTCCACCCCGTCACCAAGTGATGAAGAGCTGCTCGTCTTCACTCTGTGACTCAGTGTAGAAGCTTCTTCAAGCTTGTGAAATGCACTGTATTTTTATATTTAGGGCCCGAGCACCGAATGGTGCAAGAGCCCTATTGAAACCCTTAGGATTATTATTTTTCATTTTTTTTTTTCCTTCCCCCCCTAAGATCGCATTTTTGGGGGCCTTAACATGCCCAAAAACTCACCAAACTTGGTAGAAAAATTCATTCGCCCGAAAAATTTTGAAATTTGCTGACTTTTGAAATGCACATATAAAAATGGCTCTATAGCGCCCCCAACGCGTAGCCCCTCTGGCCGGTTTAACACAGGATTATGAAAATTGGCACACATATGTATCACCTCAAGACGCACAAAAAAGTCTCTTGGACCCCCCCTCCAAACCCAACAGGAAGTCCGCCATTTGAAGGTTTGTGGCCATTTTTGGCGATGTGTGACCCTGCTGCCAAACTTTTCACGCCTCGCATACGTCATCGGATTGAGCTGAAATTCGCCGTGTCCACTCAGGACACCATAGGGAATAGACGCATTCCAAAACTCTTACAAAAGTCTGACGGTGTGGCCGGGGCGTGGCCTCAAAGTTTGACCATTTCTGAGGACACAGAAAGTCTCTATAACTTCTTCGTTTTCTGTCCGATCTGTACGAAATGTCACATGTATGATCAGAGTCTGACCCTAAACACATCTATACAACAATATTGAGGCTTTGACAGAGCGCCACCTACTGGCTACACAAAATGTTGTGTTTTCATAGGTTTTTCTGCCTGCCCCTGTGGCCTGTTTTGAGTAGGGTCACGAAAATTGGCACACATGTTTATCACCCCAAGACGCACAAAAAAGTCTCTTGGACCCCCCCTCCAAACCCAACAGGAAGTCCGCCATTTTGAAATGTCTGTTAATTTTTGGCGATTTGTGACCCTGCTACAAAACTTTTCACGCCTCGCATACTTCATCCAATCAAGCTGAAATTCGCCGTGTCCACTCAGGACACCATAGGGAATAGACGCATTCCAAAACTCTTACAAAAGTATTACGGTGTGGTGGGGGTGTGGCCTCAAAGTTGACCATTCGCCATTACAAAGGCACTCCCTGTATTTTTTGCCCTAACACGTAGCCCCGCTGGCCAGTTTGACACAGGATCATGAAAATTAGCACACATGTGTATCACCCCAAGGCGCACAAAAAAGTCTCTTGGACCCCCGCTCCAAACCCAACAGGAAGTCCGCCATTTTGACTTTTCTGGCCATTTTTTGCCTATTTTTGACCCTGCTTCAAAACTTTTCACGCCTCACATACTTCATGCAATTGAGCTGAAAATCACTGTGTCCACTCAGGACACCATAGGGAATAGACGCATTCCAAAACTCTTTCACAAGTATTACCGTGTGGTGGGGGCGTGGCCTCAAATTTGACCATTCGCCATTACAAAGGAACTTGCTCTATTCTATGTAGTACTACCCATATACTTCATGCAATGTGGACAAAATCTTACACTACTGCTATGGACCCGAGTCTAAACAGATATATATGCTAATAGGATGATACGGTCATAGCGCCACCTACTGGTAGCAGGAAAGTTTGGTTGTAAACATGTGTTTGTTGTATATCTGTGGAAATGAGAGGAGGAGAGCATAGCACAGGAGAGTATAGGAGACGAGAGCATAGGAGAGAAGACTGCGATGACCCCGCGGATCGCCAGGTGCGCGAGGGCCCGCAATGCTGCTTGCAGCTTTAATTGGATAATGTTCTGAGTAAGACTCCTATAGCCTGTTATTAATGTTGGTAATATTCAGAGTGATGAGTTCTGCATGAATCAGTTGGAGGAATGTTTCACTCCTGTTACTCTGATGGATCTAAATGTTTATTGAACTGTAGCTACATTAATGAGCTCTGATGCTCACATGATGATGTCATACTGAACTGTTAGCTAAGGCTAAGTGATGAAGCTAACTGTTCTTATGTGATGATCTCGGTCAGATTACTGTAGATTAAGAAAACTGTGTTAATCCCTGTGGGGACATTGATCAGCAGCACATCAAAGGACAATAACTGAAATATATACACACACACAGCTAGTAGCAGATACATACACAGTTAATGTAACTGATCAGATCAATGTTACATTATCATGGAGGTTCAGGCTGACACCTGTTCTCTGACTTCATCATTACTGATCAATAGAAGTGATGATCACTGCCTAATTGATGCTCCTCATGACTTCAGGGTATGAACCATCATTATGATTATTATGTTCCTTCTTTGTGCCTCAGCAGCTGATATACCCAGTGCTTTGCAGGGTTTATATTCATGAGTTTGCCATGTTTATTAAGAAGTTGTATTTTCATTCTCTTAGCAGCTCTGTGCCTTCATGCTGTCAACATGTACACAAACAAAATAAAGTTCCTCATCATCAACTGAGGTGCAGAGGCTCGGCTGCTTCCTTCATGACTTCACTCTCAGCTCCTGGTGCTGCTGCAGAAATGATTCTTATTGTCCACCTGCTTCCAGGACAGAGGCTTTGACCCTCTGTTCACAGAGCTCAGGTCACATGTATTAACTCTTAATGTGCTGCCAGTGCACATGGAGCCCTGTCAGTCTAACATGGAGGACAGGCTGTGGCTGAAGCTGCAGCTCTCTGTGAGACAGGAAGAGCTTCAACACAACAGCTTTTATTGTCTTTATTCTTGGCTGCAGTCATCAAAGGCACCAGGATCTTGTCTTCATACGTGTTATGACCTGGATGACTGAGAGTCTTCATCAACACCAGGATCTTGTCAGTAAGTCCAGAAAACATTCATGGACCACAGGCAATAGAACACAGACCATGGTCTAAAAGCTAGATGCCTTCAATCATCCTAAATTCACATGCACAACACAGGGCTAATGTTAGCCAGTAGAAATGCTGCATCAATATTATTGCCTTCATTTTGTATTTTCAGAAACATTCAAAAATTACTACTACTTATTACTTCTATTACTACTACTTTCCCTATGACACATAGGAACAACAAAATATTTTTTGTATAGGATCAAATTTTGTTTGAAACTATATTGTAATTGATTTTTTAATGAAAGTGACATCAAGTTTGTTTTTCCTGAGAAAAAAATCAGGTCAGAGGACAGTGATGATCTGCAGAAACAGGAAGTCGACAGACCATCTCTTTTTAGACTTATAAACACTGATGACGATGATGATGATGGTGATGATGGTGATGGTGACGATGATGGTGATGATGATGGTGATGACGATGACGACGATAACGATGATGGTGATGGTGACACTGCTCAGTATTGTTAGCTCAGCTGATGTTACTGTCAGCCTCAGACTGAACTCTGTCACATCAGGAGCAGCAGCGTGAACAGCTGTATTAGGCTACTTGCCAGTGTCTTGCTGTCTTTGCTCCTCTTTCTTCTTCTTTTCACTCCCAGAAGGAAATCCACCTTGTAAGACGTTGCTGCTCTCACTTGTTTGCATCAGACTGATGGTACTCACTATGGCCCCGTTCACACTGGGGAAAAAAATGTGGCTTAAGCAGGCTTCGGCTGCATCCAGATCAATCCAGATGTGTTTTTTTCTGAGTGTGAACACCTCGAATCTGGCTGTATCCAGTTTGATTGGCTCAAATGTGGCTCAGGTGTGAACGCGAATGTGGCGAGCGAATCCGGCTAGCGACATGCTACTTCCGGTTAGCGACATGCTACTTCCGGTTTACGGGGCGCGACACGGGACAAAAAACCCGCATGACGCATGCGCACACGCGGTCCTACCGCGGCGTGAACGGACTCTGTATATTACGAGGCGCCACCTAGTGGTTTGGAGGACAGCAAACATGCTGGATGAAGCCGGATTGAGTGCGGACACAAGTGTGTGCTAGCCAGATTTGAAAATAGGTCTGAACGCATCCAGCTTAAAGGCTGTCTGGGCTCAATCCTACTCTAGCTGGAATGACTTTCTCCAGTGTGAACGGGGCCTTAGAGACTGACAGGTGGGGGTGGGCCCTCTTAGGGAGTCTGTCGATCACTGTCATGGCAAACTGATGTGAGTCCAGAGAGCTCTGAGTCTCTGGACTCTGGACAATTGAAAGGTTTCATTCTACCAAGACTGTAGCTCATCATCAGCTCTCCCTTTGTTTGGTTTACCCACAGCCGGTGTGACAACGACAGAGGGTGTGCATGTGCTGTACAGTGACTGCAGGGATTTAAATGACCAGCAGGGGGAGATGTTGCTCTTTAGGAGGACAGGTCTGTTCTTCCTGTTGAAGACAAGGGAGGAACCTGCTGTGGTTCCACTACCTGACATCCACTGCCTGCTCTGTGTCATACTGTTGTGTTTCTGTGGTTGCATGTGTGTCTATGGAGGTGTGTTGTCCCTTTAGTTGTTTTGTGTCTCTTTGTACTGGGTTCTGTGCTTCTTGTGTTGCGGTTGTACTGATGAGAGACAATCACGATCAGGCAAAACTAGTGAAGCGGATGTGAGTGTTGTTGTCATGTGATTGTGTGGTTGTGTTTGTGTGTCTGTGTCTTCATCTTTCTCATCAAAGTATTTCCTGGTAGCTGCAGCAGAGTGAAGACACACACTCAGAGGACACACACTGCAGAATGGAAGCTACATCTGTGCAGCTGCTGCTGGGTGAGTCTACACCTGCTGTGTGTGTGTGTGTGTGTGTGTGTTTGTGTGTGTGTGTGTGTGTGTACATGCTGACAGACGTGTCTCACTGTCTCATTTCTGTCCAGCTGTGTCCTCTCTGCTGTGCTGTTGGACAGACGGAGGTGAGTGCAGGTCTTCTGTCTCTGGTTCTGTCTGACTGCATCAACACTGTTGTTGTGTCCTTTCTGTCCTCACAGCTGGTCTGAAGGTGAGTCCCAGCAGCTCTCAGCTGTTTGAAGGAGACTCTGTGTCTCTGAGCTGTGAGGAGGACGACAGCTCTGCTGGATGGACTCTGAGGAGAAACACCACCAGAGGACAGGTGTCTCAGTGTGGACAAGATAGGTGGGGAAGACCAGCTGGTTCTTCCTGTAGGATGAGCTACGTCCTCCCCAAGGACAGTGGAGTGTACTGGTGTGAGTCCAGACAGGGACAGACCAGCAGCAGCATCAACCTGACTGTCTCTGGTAAGATGAGCCTGTGGACTCAGTGCTGATGAAGCTGTGTGCGTCTGCATGAAATGCTGTAGTGTGTCTCTGTGTGGAGGTGGAGCAGTGATCCTGCAGAGTCCTGTCCTCCCTGTGATGGAGGGAGACCCCGTCACTCTGACCTGTACAACAAGGCCCCCTGCCTCCACCCTCCCAGCTGCTTTCTATAAAGATGGCTCCCTCCTCAGCACTCAGCCTGCAGGTCACATGACCATCCTCCATGTTTCCAGCTCTGATGAAGGCCTCTACAGCTGTGACATCAGCGGTCATGGAGAGTCTCCACCCAGCTGGATCTCTGTCACAGGTGAGGAGCTCCACCTTGATGTCTGCACTTATTTCATCCACATGTTCAGCTGAGCAGGTGGGACTCTCTCCACAGAAAGACCTCCAACCACGGCTCCGCCCACCTCCTCAGCTCCGCCCCCTGTCTCCCTCCAGCTGGTGTTCAGAGTGGTCCTCCACCTGGTGGTGTTCTGTCCGTACCTCGTCTCCACTGTCCTCATGGTGTCTCTGTATGGACACAGAGGTAACACTCTGATCAATCACTGACCTGTCAATCAATCAATCAATAAACTAATCAATCTCTTGATCCATGTTCTTTCTGACCTGCTCTGACTGCAGGAAAAGACCTGCCCGTCTCCATGGAGACGGCGCCGCCCACCCTCACTGAGCAGGGATTGGATGATGAGTATGATGACGTCATCTCTGCTGTCACCACGGAGCATCAGTTCGGAGTCAGAGAGCTTTAGCGCCCCCTGCTGTGTGTCTGTGTGTAGTGGATATATCCACTGTGAGATGTCCTAACAGGGCCACCGTTACGGCATCTCACAGCGGACATGAAACAAATCATCTTTAGTTGTTTCATGTCTACTGAGATGTCCCTTGTTGTGTTGTTGGGTCATTATTGTGGTACCACCAGCAGTGTTGTCGTAGCAACAGGTCTGTGGTCACCATGAGGTCATGCTGTCATGAATGTGTGTGAGTGAATGGTGATGACTGTCTGCATTCATTGTATCTGTGCTAACACAATAAAAGCTCCTCACAGTGCTGACATGTCACGTTTTTATTATTTGGATCAGAAATGTGGAAAAGATGCAAAGTTCACAGGATACAGCTGCTCTGAGGATGAAGATGATGAAGATGGTGATGATGATGATGATGGTGGTGATGGTGATGATGAAGGTGATGATGATGTGCTGTGCAGTCAGTGTGTGCAGCATCACTCAGTTATTCAGACAGAGACTCTCTGTGTTGGTCATGTGACTCCATCATGGCTTCCTGCAGAGTGTTTGTGTGTTTTAGTGTTTCACTTTGTTTTGAGCTCAGACTGAAGTTTCTCACACACACACATGATGCTGATACTGATTTACTGCACACTGATACACACCTGACAGCAGAGTGAATATTGATGATAAAGAGCATAAATACTAATAACAGCAGAGTATAACCACTAATGAGGTCAGTGTTAACATGTCTGTTTTTCTCTGTAACAGGAAGAGATGCCCACAGAGCTTCACCTCTGTCAACACAGAGTTTTTTCCACCCTTGTCACCACGAACACACAGAGACGACAACTGAATGGAAACATCAGCAGGAAGTTGAGCTGTGGTTTCTCGCCCGGTTTAAAGATACAAAATGATCAGGTGTGAACGGTCAGTTCGAGCTGCAGAAACCACACACATGCCTCCACGACATGCAGAGGCACGTCTGTTTGTGGGTTAGTTCAACAACAACAGTAGAGACTGAACTAATGAACACAAAATGGGATTATAACACAATGGGATTATGACAAACTGGGATTACAACACAATAGGATTGTAACACAATGGGATTATAATAAACTGTGGGATTAAAGAGGGTTAGAATCAGAAATCAAATGTTAAAATTAAAAAACAAGTAGCAGAATCATGATGAAATCATGACAACCCAAAAGACTTCCTGGTTAGAGAGAGGAGCAGCTTACCTCTGGTCTTTGACTTGTCTCTCTGCTGATTGATGACGACTTGTCCATAAGAGACGTCTCCTGTCCTCACTGCTGAGTACACTGCAGCTGGATCACACTCTGCACACACACACACACACAATGCTGATACTGAGTATTGACCACAGAGCTGCACTTTGTCACCATGAACACGCACAGACTATCATTCAGCAGGAAGCTGAGCTGTGGTTTCATACACAGTCTGAAAACATCAAACAATTCTCATCAGTATGAAGGGTCAGTTAAAAAACACAGTTTGACCTGCAGGCTGAGTGCTGAGGAGGGAGCCATCTTTATAGAAAGCAGCTGGGAGGGTGGAGGCAGGGGGCCTTGTTGTACAGGTCAGAGTGACGGGGTCTCCCTCCATCACAGGGAGGATAGGACTCTGCAGGATCACTGCTCCACCTCCACACAGAGACACACTACAGCATTTCATGCAGACACACACAGCTTCATCAGCACTGAGTCCACAGGCTCATCTTACCAGAGACAGTCAGGTTGATGCTGCTGCTGGTCTGTCCCTGTCTGGACTCACACCAGTACACTCCACTGTCCCCGGGGAGGATGTAGCTCATCTCACAGGAAGAACCAGCTGGTCTTCCCCACCCTTGTCCACACTGAGACACCTGTCCTCTGGTGGTGTTTCTCCTCAGAGTCCATCCAGCAGAGCTGTCGTCCTCCTCACAGCTCAGAGACACAGAGTCTGTCATGTTGATGGACAGAAAGACTTTGACTCTTTTAATCGGCTCACTCTGACTGCACTGAATGAATGAGGAAGTCAAAGGGTTACCATGGTAACTGACACACAGCTGCAGGTGTGTGTTCCCCCTCAGAGCAGAGAGAGCTCCATCAGTGTGAGGATGTTCCTGCAGGAGCTGCTGATGACCAGCAGGGGGAGACGTCTGCTCAGGAACATGAAGCTGAGGACGGAGTTATCAGCTCCTCCTTGTTCATGTCTCTTGTAAGGAGCCGTCTTCCTGGACCCACGCCCTGATGGTTTGTCACATATCCTGACCACAGCTCACATGTCACCGGTACAACCTTGAAGCAGCCCCAGTGGTGAGTTGATGGTCATGTGACAGGTGACACCAAAGTTTTTAGTTTAGTCAGGTAACCTAACCTAACCTAACCTAACCTAACCTAACCTAACCGGTAGGCTTACATCAATAAAATGTATCACGTTATAACGTGATAGTGATTAATTTTTTTTTCTACTGTGACAGTTCAGCACTTCCGTAGTATTGCTCCTATCAGAAGTGTTTATTATAGAGTCTGACAGCAGCAGGAAGGAAAGACCTTCTGTATCTCTCCTCCACACACCGAGGGTGGAGCAGTCTGCCACTGAAGCTGCTCTGCAGGGCTGACAGGGTGTCCTGCAGGGGGTGGGACTCATTGTCCAGCATGGATGTTAGTTTTGCCAGGACCCTCCTGTCCCCCACCTCCTGCACTGAGTCCAGAGAGCAGCCCAGGACAGAGCTGGACCTCCTGATGACTCTGTCCAGCTTCTTCCTCTCCCTCTCAGTGATGCTGCTGTTCCAGCAGACCACACCGAACATGATGACTGATGCCACCACAGAGTCATAAAAGGTCTTCAGGAGTGCCCCTTTCACTCCAAAAGACCACAGTCTCCTCAGCAGGTAGAGCCTGCTCTGGCCCTTCCTGTACAGTACGTCTGTGTTGTGAGTCCAGTCCAGTTTGTTGTTGAGGTGAACACCCAGGTGTTGTCTGCGAAAGTCCACCACCATCTCCTTGGTTTTCCCTGCATTGATCAGGAGGTGGTTTCGCTGACACCAGTCCACAAAGTTCTGCATCAGTCCTCTGTACTCCGCGTCATTGTCGTCACTGATGAGACCAACAATCGCAGTGTCATCAGAGAACTTCTGCAGCACACAGCCGTCAGTGTTGTGTCTGAAGTCCGACGTGTAGAGGGTGAAGAGGAAGGGGGCCAGGACGGTCCCCTGAGGGGCACCCGTGCTACAGG
The DNA here is from genome assembly GCF_900634625.1 of Parambassis ranga. Taxonomy (NCBI): domain Eukaryota; kingdom Metazoa; phylum Chordata; class Actinopteri; family Ambassidae; genus Parambassis; species Parambassis ranga. The sequence goes on along the minus strand of NC_041026.1, from coordinate 386,724 downwards.
TCAGGCTCTCACAAACTGTGGTCGGTTTGTGAGGTAGTCCCATGATAGTGATGGTGATGATGATGCTGGTGATAGTGCTGTTAGTGGTGATGATGTCACAGAGCAGCAGCCTCGTCCTACAGACGCCATGTGCTGAATAAACTGGAACATGTTGTGTTCATGCTGATGCTGCCGTTGCCATGGAGACATGAGGTCACCTCCTGTCTGATGAGGGGAGGCAGACAAAGGAGCCAACGCTCCTCTGCTGATACAAACACAAGGCCTGACCCGAAGAGTCTAAACAGGGGGTGGGGTTAACTCCACCTGCTCAGGTGTGGATGACATAAGCTCTGACATCACTTCCACCTGTCAGCTGACCTTATAACCTCCACAAAGTGAGACCCTGAGTGTGTTTGTCTTATCTGCACTCACACACGGTCTCAGTTCAACAAGGGGTTTGTGACTTCTGAGCACGTGCAGTGAGACGCCTCCATTACCTCTCATGACTGTGTCCACCAGAGGGCGCTCTTACATTGATGTAAACAGAGGAGGCGTCTCTTTAACGGCTCAATAAGAGTCAGCAGTTTCTATCAGAAAGTCCATCACATACAAACAATGACTCTGTGACTGCTGCTCACAGTGACTCCATCATGGCTTCCTGCTGAGTGTGTGTTTGAGCTCAGACTGAAGCCTCTGAGTGTTTGTTCTGTTTGTAGTGTGCAGTTGTGGTTTGTGTGTTTGTGTATCTGCACAACACACAACCTTGAAGCAGCCCCAGTAACCTGGTGAGTTTATAGTCATGTGACAGGTGACACCAAAGTTTTTAGTTTAGTCAGGTAACCTAACCTAACCTAACCTAACCTAACCGGTAGGCTTACATCAATAAAATGTATCACGTTATAACGTGATAGTGATTACATTTTTTTTTCTACTGTGACAGTTCAACACTTCCGTAGTACTGCTCCTATCAGAAGTGTTTATTATAGAGTCTGACAGCAGCAGGAAGGAAAGACCTTCTGTATCTCTCCTCCACACACCGAGGGTGGAGCAGTCTGCCACTGAAGCTGCTCTGCAGGGCTGACAGGGTGTCCTGCAGGGGGTGGGACTCATTGTCCAGCATGGATGTCAGTTTTGCCAGGACCCTCCTGTCCCCCACCTCCTGCACTGAGTCCAGAGAGCAGCCCAGGACAGAGCTGGACCTCCTGATGACTCTGTCCAGCTTCTTCCTGTCCCTCTCAGTGATGCTGCTGTTCCAGCAGACCACACCGAACATGATGACCGATGCCACCACAGAGTCATAAAAGGTCTTCAGGAGTGCCCCTTTCACTCCAAAAGACCGCAGTCTCTTGACACTGAAGACAGGTGTGTGTCGGTGAGCCACAACCAGACAAGAAGCAGACACAGAACCACAGAGGAGGAGTCAGAGTTTATTGATCCCACTGAGAGCCACCGATCATCAGATTATAACACACACACACACACACACACACACACACACACAGTGCTGCAGCTGGACTCAGAGTCTGGACTGATGGATCACTTCACTCCAGAGTAGAGGACGTCTGGCTCAGGTGGACGCTCTGAACACAGAGAGAGAGGTGAGAAGAAGCAGCAGGAGACATTTCATTGATTCATGTTTTCTGTCAGTGTGTTCAGTCACAGTCCTCAGCCTCACCACTAGAGGTCACCAAACTCTTCACTGTGAAGCTGCTGTTTGTAGTTTACAGCAGACTGATGAGCTGATCATGTGACCTGTTCTAATCAGCTAGGTGGCGCTGTCTCAGGCGGCGGCTTGTAGTAGCAGCTCCTAGCGTTTTCGCGTGTTTTCTAACTTTTTAGTGTTTCGTGTTTATGTACGTCGACTTTTGTTCGTGTTTTGTCTCTAATTGCTTTTATTAAACAACATGACTCAGAGGGTTGAATACTTTTCTCCTTGCGGTGCTTGGGTCACTCATTACATCACATTGTTTACACTGGCGACCAGCTGCTGGCCCTAAGACCACCATCCTTTGTGGTCAGAGAGAAGCCCCGAACACCGGACGAGCTGAGGAGGAGGAGACGTGGATGCAGCCCTGACCAGCAACACTGGGGCCCCTCAGGGAACTGTGCTGTCTCCCTTTCTGTTCACCACCTCCACAGCTGACTTCCAGTGCCGCTCTGAGCGGGGTCACCTTCAGAAGTACTCGGATGACTCAGCCATAGTTGGGTGTGTGGAGTACAGGGGCCTTGTGGAGTGTGTTGTCAGGTGGTGTGGGGAGAACCACCTGCAGCTGAACGTGGCCAAGACAAAGGAGATGGTGGTGGACTACAGCAGAGATAAGCCCCGCCCTCCCCAGTCTGTATCAGTGGGAAAGACGTGGACATAGTCTCATCTTACAAGTTCCTGGGGGTCCAACTGGACCATAAACTGGAGTGGTCCACAAACACTGAGGCTGTGTACAAGAAGGCCATGAGCAGCCTGTCCGTCCTGAGGAGACTCAGGTCCTTCAGTGTCTGCAGCAGGATGCTCCACATGTCCTACAGTCTGTCATGGCGAGCACCATCTTCTCTGCTGTGCTGGGGATCAGGCATCAAAGCAAAGGACGCCAACAGACTAGACAAACTCTTCAAAGAGGCGGGGTCTGTTGTTGGCTTTAAGCTCGCCAACCTGGAGGAGGTGGGAGGGACAGAGTGCTGGCTAAACTGCTGTCAATCATGGACAGTCCCTCCAACACTGTGGACAGACTGAAGCAGCTTCAGCCACAGACTCCTGCTGCCCCGCTGCTCTAAGGACCGGGACAGGAAGTCCTTCCTGCCGTCCTCCATCAGACTGTATGACTCCTCTGTGACTGTCAGAGCATTTCCCCACAGGGATTAATACAGTTAATCTTAATCTTTACCCCATGTGACCTTTCACTGGTTCTTCAGAGGACTCTGTGCCTCTCAGTTCCTCCTTTGTTCACACAGTTCAGATATTTTTACAGCAGACTGTGAAGCTGTCACATGAAGCTGCTGCTTTTATTCTGACACAGACTCCTTTCTGCTTGGTCAGTATTCAGCTAATGGAAACATCATGTGTCGAGCTGACAGTGGGGCAGTGGTTAACGCTGTCGCCTCTCAGCTTTTTCAGGAACTGAAACAACCATCCCTGAGAAGTGCACCCCTTCAGGACTCATCCTCCATGACTCTCTGCAGCAGAGGCTGCTCTGGCTGTGCAGACGGCTCTCTGCCCCAAAAGGACGTTTGATCAGACTTAACCCTTCAGAGGCTGATGAGTCAAGGGGTTTTTGACATTGGTGGGGACCTAAGTTTCCAAAGGAATTTAACCCTTTCTGCACCCACTGAGAAGGAGGGGATCAATTTATTGGTGGGGACGCGTCCCCTCTGTCCCCTCTGTCCCCTCTGTCCGCACTAACACTCTGGCCTTGTCATGAGTGATCTTTGCTGGGTAACACCCTTCTGACTATGGCACCAGGACCCTATGAAACGGAGAGCTGAAAAAGCAAACTAAACCTAGCCCTGCTGTATTTATCTGCTGATGCTGATACTGAGCATTTACTGCACTTCACACTGATACACACCTGACAGCAGAGTGTGAACACTAATAACAGCAGAGTATAAATACTGATGAGGTCGGTGTTTCCATCTGTTAACTGGTCTGAGTTTGAAATAAGAAGTGATGACCACAAACTGTTCATCTCTGTCAACACATTTTTAGTGCAGCATGAACACACAGAGACCACAGCTCAGTGGAGACAGCAGCAGCTGGAAGTCACTGCTGTGGTTTCACACATAGTTTAAAAATATCAAATAATTCACATTAGAAGGGGGGAGACAGTTAGGGTGAAGAGACCACATGTCTGCCTGTTGTTTCTGCAAAAGTACAGAGTAAGAAGGAGTCATGACATGAACATGTGTTAGCATGTTAGCATGTTAGCATGTCCTGTTCTCTCATCCAGGTCTTTATTATATTAGATTATATTACTCGCAGCCCATGATGATCTTTCCTGGATCTTCCTGCCCCAGCTCCACCTCTTTGCCTGTATTTGATGTTAAGGTCTGGTCTGTAGGTCAGACTGCCACAGAGACTCAAAGCAGGTCTGTGGGTGACACCGACACTCCGTCCACACTTATGGATTGTAGAGTATGAGTTACATGTTGTGAAACAGACCCGGCTTACTTCTCTTTCTTGAGCTGGACTAACTTCTATTTTGTGATGTAAACCAGAAGTTCCCTCTGATCAGTCTGAACAGACTCAGAGTTCCTCTGAACCTGCTTCATGAACTGGACCAGGTGTGAAAGTCTTTCTGGTTGTGTTAGTGTCACAGACTTTACTTCCTGCAGTAAGAGCTCACAGCAGATGCTGACTTCTGGTTAGAGAGAGGAGCAGCTTACCTCTGGTCTTTGACTTGTCTCTCTGCTGATTGATGACGACTTGTCCATAAGTGACGTCTCCTGTCCTCACTGCTGAGTACACTGCAGCTGGATCACACTCTGCACACACACACACACACACACACACACACACACACACACACACACACACACACACATGTCACAGCTGCTGCAGCTTCAGACATGTTTCTGTCTGATGTCCATGCAGCAGCTATGCGTCCATGTTTGTTCATGTAAACTCTGAGCTGCAGGGCTGATGCTGTTACCTCGGCTCCGTCTGATTGGCTGCTGTAATATCTGCAGGTCGCTGTACGTGATGTCATCACTTCCTGCTTCTTGAGCTGAGATGAAGCAAAGAGAAGAAGAACTCACTGAGAACATGACGGACATTTGAGACAGGACACAGAGAGACGTCCAGACGTTTGTGTCTCACCTGCAGGTTTACTACAAACACCACGTCTCACCAGGACCAGGACCAGGACCAGGACCAGGACCAGGAGAAGACCACCAGAAACGGATGGCCACACAATGAGATGGGGGAAAGGTGTAGGTGCAGTGGTTGTTGTTGTTGTTGTTGTTGTTGTTGTTGTTGTTGTTGTTGTTGTTGTTGTGGGTCTCTCTGAAATGATCAAACATCAGAGTGACTCTGTGAACGTTGAGACCTGCTGCAGAGACACAGACAGGTGGAGCTCCTCACCTGTGACAGAGATCCAGCTGGGTGGAGACTCTCCATGACCGCTGATGTCACAGCTGTAGAGGCCTTCATCAGAGCTGGAAACATGGAGGATGGTCATGTGACCTGCAGGCTGAGTGCTGAGGGGGGAGCCATCTTTATAGAAAGCAGCTGGGAGGGTGGAGGCAGGGGGCCTTGTTGTACAGGTCAGAGTGACGGGGTCTCCCTCCATCACAGGGAGGACAGGACTCTGCAGGATCACTGCTCCACCTCCACACAGAGACACACTACAGCATTTCATGCAGACACACACAGCTTCATCAGCACTGAGTCCACAGGCTCATCTTACCAGAGACAGTCAGGTTGATGCTGCTGCTGGTCTGTCCCTGTCTGGACTCACACCAGTACACTCCACTGTCCCAGGGGACCACGTAGTCCATCTCACAGGAAGAACCAGCTGCTTCTCCAAACCCATCATGTCCACACTGAGACACCTGTCCTCTGGTGGTGTTTCTCCTCAGAGTCCATCCAGCAGAGCTGTCGTCCTCCTCACAGCTCAGAGACACAGAGTCTCCTTCAAACAGCTGAGAGCTGCTGGGACTCACCTTCAGACCAGCTGTGAGGACAGAAAGGAGACATAACAAGGAGACATAACAAGGAGACATAAGAAGGACACATAAGAAGGAGACATAACAAGGAGACATAACAAGGAGACATTCAGTGTTTGTCTGATTTTGTTGAAGGAAGATTCACTGACTTCTTGATAACAGATTGGACATTTTTTTGTCCTAACAGCAGAAAAACCTCCAAAATGTGAAACCTTAAAATAGTGTAAAGGGGAAATAAAACACTGACCATAGGTAGCATATAAAATGTGGACTATCCATTTGAAACAATCGGATTGTTGGTTCATTGAGTCAATAGTGTTATTTAAGTTATTTTTAAATAATCTTTTTAGCACCTCTATTCACTCACAGTCTAAAACATCTGGTCCTGATGACTTACAGTCACAAGGACTGAGCTGTGAGACGTTCACTGACCGTAGTCTGAGGTGTAGCCTGAGGTGTAGTCTGAGGTGTGGTCTGAGGTGTAGTCTGCTGCTTGGTTGGAGCTGCAGCACAGCAGGGAGCTCAGCACTGCAGAGACATGACAGTCAGGTGTGAGTTACATGATTCCTCCAAATGAATTTCATGTTACTTACCCTACCTGCTGGTAAAATCTAGTCTCATCTTAAAACCATCAGTGTACTGACTCCGTCTGACAGTCTGTCCTCTCTCAGTCAGCTGATCCATCTGAGTTCTTCTGTTTCTTGGGTTAACAAACGTCTTCATGTGGTTCCACACTGACCCTCAGAGCAGCACACACACAGACACACACAGACACACACAGGTTGTGTACTTACAGAGCAGACGCAGCACAGCTGCTTCCTCCATCGTCCCTCTCTGTGATGTGTCATCATTAGCTGGTTGTCTGATGGTGGCACACAGTGAGGCCCGCCCTCTTCCTCTGGGTCTGTCTTTATACACTAACCTGGACCGTCCCTCTTCCTCTGGGTCTGTCTTTATACACTAACCTGGACCGTCCCTCTTCCTCTGGGTCTGTTCATACTACCTGGACCGTCCCTCTTCCTCTGGGTCTGTCTTTATACACTAACCTGGACCGTCCCTCTTTATTAAATCCAGATTATTAAGCCAGATAAAGTGTGCTCTGTTCAGAAGTGATAACTATGAATGTTGTTGATCAGTGATTGCTGCAGTAATGATCATTAATGTTTCAGAGGACCAGCCTGACAGCAGTGTCACTGTGTGATAAATGTGGACACACAGCTCTCCTCCTGCAGGACTTAATCTGAAGGATTTAATCTGAAGGAATATGTTTTATTCTCATGTCCATCCAGCATGTCCACAGATGTGACTCGGTGTGATGTGTCTGGATTTCTCTGTAAAGACAATAATAAATAAATAATAAAAGTATTTTATATTTATAATAATAATTTATTTATATTTATAACGTCTCTTCTGTTTTTTTGTCTGGTTTCACTCACTGTGGGTCAGTCAGTCATGTGAATGAGCTGTAGTCTGTCCCTGCAGGTGGTTTAAATGACCAGCAGTCTGTGTGAGTCCGCCTCTCCCCCAGCAGGGGGAGAGACTGCAGGGGGAGAGGCGGACTCACAGTCCCAGGGGGAGAGGCGGCGGGGAGAGCCGCCTCTCCCCCTGCAGACTGCAGGGGGAGAGGCGGACTCACACAGACACACAATGTACGAGCAGGTTTTAACTAGATTGTTTCTACATGTTGGTTCCTGCAGAGAACAGACTGACAGTGACAGAACACATCTGACAGAAACACTTTGATTCAGGGCTAAACACTCGTAGTTCAACAATCAGCGTCAGCTGTTACTAGGCAGACTGCTCAGCAGGTTTCCGGTGGATCCTGTCGGGGTGAAAATCCCCTTGTTTCCTTCTGATCACCCCCTGAATTAGTTTGTAAGGAAGGAGCGGATAAATTCTGGTCTCAAAATTATAATTTATTAAACAATGAGGCAAATTCTGAGTCGCAGAGCTCTGGGTTGTTGCACACACAGAACCAAACAAGAACAACACAAGAACAGGACAACCAACAAGAACAAACAACCACACAGCAACAACGAACAACGCAACAACAACTGGACATGGGATTCACACATTGATATACCCCATGGGCGTTCCTGCCTGCCGGCCCACAGGGGCATCTACCGCCCCCCTGCAGACCCTGGTTCATACAGCAACTAGACCATTAGTGTTTACTGCCAAATAAGGTAAAACTCCAATTCCTTAAATCTCATAGGTTGTGAGTCCGATCTGGGGGTGACCATAAAACTGGGTACTCAGGAGAAAAACACATTCCTTTAGAATCTGGCTTTTATCAGGTCAAAGGTGCTGCTATCCTTAGTCTGAATTTATGACCATCTCGTACCAACCGGAGCTCTCTCCAGAGAACAGAAAAACAACTGATCTCATCTGCCACAGCCTGAACTGCAGAAAACAACGTTATATGACATACTATGAAATTACTTATTAATACATTCAGTATCCGCAAATTACTTTGATTTTCTATAAAACTTCCTAACACATAAACACTTATGAAAATCACATTATTAAGTGATAAACACATATAAACATGAATACTTATATATCTGAACACACTGCATGTTAACACCATGCAGAATAAATTCTTTCACCCAACAATTCCCTCTTTTGAGCTCTTATAAGAGCTCACAACAAATCTTCCTCGTCGTCACCTGGCACGGGCACCTCTGCTGCCAGCAGAGGCATCTGATATGAAGGAGAATGAAAACCTGAATCCTGCTTTTCAATTGCTGACACAATTAACCTGTAACCTAAACAGTGCACACAGGGAATATAACAACAACAACCACATATAGTCAAAATACCCAAGAATGCTGCAAAAAAAGTGATTAGTGACATACCATACTACCGCCTTCCAGGGTCCCAGCACCCTAATCAGCCAGTCGTCCAGGGGGTTATCTATCCCTGAGTGCTCATGCAACATACTGGAAAGAGTTCTCAAACTCTACTCTCTAAAGCTCTCAAACTCTACTCTCTAAAACTCTCTAAAGCTTTAGTGACCTTACCGTCGGGAGCAGTGTTATTGGGAATGAAAGTACAACACATTTCATCAAACATAGCACATGCACCTCCTTTCTCTGCCAATAACATATCCAAAAACATCCGGTCCTGTACTGAAATCAAATCCCCATGCATCGTCTGGATATAATGGGGCAGGTTCAGTGTACAGGTGGGGCCTCGCTGATGCACAGGCAACACAACCTGACATATTTTGCTCCCTCACCTGTTTTACCATCCGAGCCAAATATTATCATCCTCATAACCAGTAGATAACGCTAATACATTGAACGGGGTGAGCTTATGGACTACAATGTCGGGTTTGGAGTCCCAACATTGGCCAGGCACTCCGGAAGATTTAACATAAGGGTTGTGGTCCAGGCCAGTAATTGATAACATAATGGGATTCTGCGTGCAGCTCCAATCTCTTTGTATATGGAAATACCCACTGAACAAGATCCGCCCGCCTGAGGTGGTTTTAGCCTGAGTTTAGTTTCACCGTCTCATCCTCTTCAACCAAGTAGGGTAGACTACCTACTGGTCACACTCCTGGTTTCAGGGGATTATTCTGCCCCTTTTATTTTATCCTCCTCCTGCTCCTTCTAATGTCGCTCAGCGTTCTCCCTGGTTCTGTAGCTGGGGTGCACTGGCTCCAGTGATACCAGGTGTCTCCTTTGCCTTTCAGCCGCACCGCGTGGGAGGTGCGCTCCACCACCTGGTAAGGACCTGTCCACCTTGGCTCCGACCACTTTCTCGTTATCACCGTCAGGAGGACCCACTCAGCTGTGTGTGGCTCCTTCTGGACTCTCCATCTCTCCTTTCTCCTTTAATACAAATACTAACACCAAAGCTTTAAATTCATTATATTATGGTTTATATTAATACCATACTGCATACTTCTTCAGTCTCAGCCGGCCAGCTGGTCCAGGAAACTGTCGACCTGTAAGAAGCTCATAGGGTGTAGATTATATGGCGTTATTAACAGAACATCAATACAATAGATAATACTTGAACCCATATAAATTTGGTCTGTGCACAGATTTTAGCCAATTTTTGTTTTAGGTTGTAGTTTCATCCTTTCCACTTTTCCCTGTAACTATGATTGATATACTGCACCATACCTATGTTTTAGGCCTAAAGTCTGCTCCACCTTTTCCAAGTCTAAACTCTTAAAATGAGATCCATTCTGGGAATCCATGCTGTGGAATGTAATAGTTAATCAAACAGTTTATCATCCGGTTTAAAACTCAAATACATTAATCCTGTCTCACCCTCTTTTTTCTGAAACAGAACACCATTCACAACTCCACCTGTTTCAGAAACATCAAGATATAAAGGAACTAAGTGATCTAGGAGAACCAGATCGTTATGGAAGTTGAGACAATGAAAGAGACAAGAGTACAGGAGGCACAAAACCTACATCAGTAAATGATGAAGACCAGATGTTATGTGGTAGTGTGGCTAACATCTCCTGAGCCTTATTATGCCTCTACTGTATGAATGGCAACCTAATAAGCTTTAAAGGATGAAGAATTCTAAACACCTATCCTCTGTGCCTATTTATTAGAAATAGCTTTACATTTCCTAACCATGGAGCCTAATTCTATAATATTATGTGTGGTACAATTACTAAGCAAACAAGTGGCACACTATTATGTGCCATTTTGAGCCATTTAAAACTGTTCTGGTGTTAACTATACGTCAGCAGCTACTCCCTCCTCAGTCACAAACAATTTATCTGCTGTGATGGACCAATGTAGTCCCTCTCATTAGGAGGTAGAACCTCTCCTGATAGAAGAGATCCTCACACCTGTCATAGAAAAGAATAACCTACAGGAATCAGTGGACAGCCTATAGGGTCAGAAAGACATTATCCAGGGTTTCCACAGCTGGAATAGACTGAGGAGACCGCCCCCTTAAGGAGACTCAGGTAAAAACGAGTCCAGCAGATATCTTCACAAGACATCTGTATCATAGTGGTTCTCATCAGCCACTGTCCAGCTACTCCAACACTCTGGGAGCATAAAAAGTCTGTCCAGTAAGAAAAGTCACCATTAATCCATCTGGGGAGCACATAATGGAGGTTCCAGTTTTGATCAACAAGTCTCTGCCCATCAAATTCACTGGTGATGAGCTGGAGCAAATGAAACAATGTCTGTGGTGCTGCTAACACAGTTTCACAAGTTCTGTGAATGGCAGATGTTAAGGTTTCCCAAAAGAAGCCAACCGACGAAATGATGTGATCTTTGACAGCCATTTCCCTGGGGAGGATACCAGGGAGTCCCTTGAGATCACTGACGGGGCTGCTTGTAGGGACAGTCTCTTTCCCAGTGGCCAGGTTTTCCACAATAGAAGCAGTCACCTCCACTCAAACCGCTGTATCCACCCCTTCCATGCCCCCCTCCCCCACGGCCACCCTCTTTTCCCCTCCAGTTACCTCCTCTATGATATTGACCCCACCCACCTTGATAGTGGGGGCGGGTGACCCAAGATGGGGTTAAATACATATCAAGATTTCCCACAACTGGGGACTGTGGCTGAGGTGGGGGAGCAGGCTGAGGCTGAACCACCCTCTGTGATGCAGGGGTGTACTTCTTCATTTTCCTCTGATATGCTGCTTCCTTTCTAGCTTGAGCTAACTGCAGCTTTAATAATTGTGTCTGCAGCCCTTTCATCTCCATGGTCTCTGTGTCTGTGTGTAGATTCATATGGTGTACAACATGTCTCTCCCAAGCAATAGAGTCACTTCCTGGTAAATCAGGGTCATTTTTCTGGGCCTGCTGAAGCAACAGGGGAAGCCCCTCCACTGTTGCCTGTCTGTACCAGTGCTGCTGGGCACCAAGTTGACTAGAGTTCACTCCTGTCTGTCTGTCTGTTACTCGCCCCCTCCCATCAGGGACAATCATGATGGGGTACATCCCAGGAAGTGGGGTCTGAGGCGAAGCAGAAGCTACAGCAGAGGCTGGTGAATAGGGAAAACGGTATCTCCGCCCCCTGAGTTCCCTTGCCCTCTACTTCCTGTTTAATGTCAGTGGTACTACCAGACTCCTCACAATCATCGTCTATGCAGCACAGATATGCCTGATATAGAATCTTACGTCTCTCCTCATCAGCCTGCACTGCCTCCTTCAACTCAACTGTCTCTAACACTAATAATCTAATAATCTCCTCCTTTCTCTCTCTCTCTAGTTTAACTTTATTCTCCACTGTTGCAATCACACTTTTAGTGGCTTTTTATCATCTCCTTTCACTCCCTGTCCTGTCATTGCTGTACACACCGCTGCTTCCATCTTAGCTGCAGCCTTCTGTTGTCCCTCTGGTCCTGCCTGTCCGTAGCAACGGCTCAACATCTTACTCATCTGTTCATCAATTGTCTTCCACGTAGACATGATTACCACTCACCAAATCCTTCTTGCGTACCTGCTGTATGTTAAAAATGTACCTTCTATATGTGCCTTCTTCTATCCCTCACTGTGACTCTGGCAACAGAGTCACACACCTTCACTTAAACACACTTTCACACACACAGACACTCATTCAACCTACAAACACACACACATAGGCCTACACACACACACTCACTTCTCCGACGGCACGGAGTAAACACCTTTCCTCGACGGCGCGAGGTCAAAACAATTAAACACAATTTTCAATACATAAAACACAACTTAAACAATAGGCTATATATTTTCTTCTCTTTTCTCTTTTCTCGTGATCCTTTTTTTTGTCTTTATTATTTTGTGATCACTGTGACACTTTTCCTCTGTGTGACCCTTTTTTTTTATTTTTTAAGCTTTAGGCGGTCATCACTGTCGTTTCAGGGGTCATCAAATCCCACGGGCTTTCAACCGAGCTTTATCTATATTTGCGTCCAAATATAGCGGGGGATGCCACTCCCAATGACATAACGCTCATTCACGTTATTGTATTAACCCTTTTTTTATTCTTTTTATTTTTAATTGGTTAATATCTCTCTCAGTGTCACTTTTCCTTTTTCTCTTTTACTTCATCTCATTTTCTTTTACTTCATCTCATTTTCTTTTACTTCATCTCATTTTACTTCACTTATTAAGACTTACAATCTGCCTCTTACAATTTGAACTCTAAAACACCGTACCCATCCCAGTGACTACTTAATTTAGATTGTCCAATGTGCAGAATTTTGATTAAACAGGTATCTGCTTACCTTGTTATTATTGGCCAGCCAGTAGTCACTCCGTCAGGCAAGATGTCATTTGACCCACACTCCTTCGTGTCCCTGTTCGGGCGCCAAATTGTCGGGGTGAAAATCCCCTTGTTTCCTTCTGATCACCCCCTGAATTAGTTTGTAAGGAAGGAGCGGATAAATTCTGGTCTCAAAATTATAATTTATTAAACAATGAGGCAAATTCTGAGTCGCAGAGCTCTGGGTTGTTGCACACACAGAACCAAACAAGAACAACACAAGAACAGGACAACCAACAAGAACAAACAACCACACAGCAACAACGAACAACGCAACAACAACTGGACATGGGATTCACACATTGATATACCCCATGGGCGTTCCTGCCTGCCGGCCCACAGGGGCATCTACCGCCCCCCTGCAGACCCTGGTTCATACAGCAACTAGACCATTAGTGTTTACTGCCAAATAAGGTAAAACTCCAATTCCTTAAATCTCATAGGTTGTGAGTCCGATCTGGGGGTGACCATAAAACTGGGTACTCAGGAGAAAAACACATTCCTTTAGAATCTGGCTTTTATCAGGTCAGAGGTGCTGCTGTCCTTAGTCTAAATTTATGACCATCTTGTACCAACCGGAGCTCTCTCCAGAGAACAGAAAAACAACTGATCTCATCTGCCACAGCCTGAACTGCAGAAAACAACGTTATATGACATACTATGAAATTACTTATTAATACATTCAGTATCCGCAAATTACTTTGATTTTCTATAAAACTTCCTAACACATAAACACTTATGAAAATCACATTATTAAGTGATAAACACATATAAACATGAATACTTATATATCTGAACACACTGCATGTTAACACCGTGCAGAATAAATTCTTTCACCCAACAATCCACACACAGCAAAGACGTTAAAGCAGCAGGGCGGCGGCGTCAACAGTCAGAGCAGAAGGTTTGATCCACGTTAAAGTCAGCACTATCAACAATGTTGCAACTTCTCGTGTTGTTCTATCTTTGTCTGTTTCATACGAAGACACGGGTCAGAGCTTCAGGGGTTAAATGTCTCTCCGCTGGCTGCTGCTCTTTGTGGCTCTGCTTTACTGTGAGGATGCTGGTGAGTCACTTCTGATTCTTTATGTCTCTAATGTGTTTGTACAGACATGATGTACAGTGTGACACAGCTCAGCTTTTATTAACTCTTTACACACATCTGTCTCGGCTTTTTCTTTGTCTTCGTCTTCTACTTTGGGCTGGGTGAATGGGTGGCCGTCTTACACACACCTCCGACACATCTTTTATATTCCATTTCGTGTTTTATTTTCAAAGCTGAACAAAAGGTCTTAAAAAATACAAAATAATTTAACTCAAATGAAAACCACTCAAAACTAATAACGCTTGGCCAAAGGTGATCAAGAAACTGTTTGCCACCTCCTTCCACCCCCGCGCTCACTCCAAACATTTTTCCCATTCATAAAAATCCTGGCGCTGCCCTTATGACGTCACCTCCACTTCCCGTAAAAACCCTAACTAAACATAAATGTAGATTTGTTATGTGTAGCAAAATAATAATAATGGCACAGCTTTCAAATATACTAAATAACCCAAAACAATATTGTACAGTGCCAAATAATCAAAAAATGGCTACAACATTCCGGCCCCTAATTCTTGTACAACAAGTAATTACATTACATTCTATAAGTAGCCATTTCATCAACTTAAAAAAAAGGCTCCATCTTGGATGCCTATTGAAATCTTCCTCAAAAAACAAAGGTTCAAAACGTCAACAAATGTCTTTGTACTTGCAGAGTCAGAGGTTATACCATGACTCACAGAAGGCAAACATTTACAGCTGCCTTTACACTGCCTCCATAAGAAGGCAGATCTTACTAATGGGCTTCTCCAGTTCGCTTGTTTGTGTCTTGATACAAACACGGCGAACAAATCCTTTGGAATCTGCCATGACTTTTATGATGCGTCCAACTGTCCAAGAATTTCTTGGAGCAGAGCAGGAGGTATTCTTGAATCCATCTTTTCCAGAATAGATCGGCAATGTACTGAACCTGCCTCCAGCGTCTCCGAATGTACAGGTCCTCCTTTCTGAACAGTCCAGGTGGCAGTATTGGTTTACCCTTTAGCTGCAGTATGTGGTTGGGAGTTAAAGCTTCCATATCATTCGGATCATCTGAGGAGGGAGTGATTGGGCGATCATTCAGTATTGCCTCTACCTCACAAAGAATGGTCTGCAGAGATTCATCATCAAGTGTTTGCTGTTTTAACACTGAGTTTAACACTTTCTTGATTTCCTGCACTAGGCGCTCCCACACGCCTCCATGATGGGCTCCATATGGTGGATTGAATGTCCATTTTATACCATCTTGTATTAAAATGTTTTGGATTTTGCTTTGATTTAGTTCTGAAATGGCCTGCTTTAACTCTCGATTTGAGCTGACGAAATTGGTTCCGTTATCAGACCGGATTTCCTTTACTTGGCCCCTGCGGCACACAAATCTTCTTATTGCACTTATGCAGGAATCTGTGTCAAGGGAATGTGCCACCTCCAGGTGAACTGCACGACAAACAAGGCAGGTGAACAATACTCCATATCTTTTGACAGTGCTCCTTCCTCTCTTTACTTCTATGGGTCCAAAATAGTCTAGGCCAACATTTGTAAACGGTGGAGAATCAGCTGATATTCTGTCAGCAGGGAGATCAGCCATTTTTTGTTCACCTGGTTTTTGTCGCTGTCGTTGACACACCATACATTCTCTAATGATTCTTCTTGCTGCAGAGTTTGCATGTGGGATCCAGTAACGCCGACGAAGGGTGGAAAGCATATGATTTCTTCCTCTATGGCCGACCTTTTGGTGGACATAGTGTAGAATGAGGTTTGACACATGACTTGCTTTTGGCAGTATAGCAGGATGCTTTGCTTCTTCAGGCAAGGCTGATTTGCTCAGCCTCCCACCCACTCTTAGCACTCCATCAGCAATAACTGGATCAAGTTTATATAGGTGGCTTGATTTTTTTAACAGACTGATTCACTCAGGCTAAGTTCCAGTTGAGTTGATAGCATCTTGTCTAAACGCACAGCTAAAACTGCAGCTGCAAGCTCCAACCGGGGTATAGTGACTTGTTTAAGTGGTGCCACTCTTGCCTTTCCAATGACGAAGGCAACACACACTTCCTGCCTGATATTTTACAGTCAAAGATATGACACAGCACCAAATCCAGCTTCACTGGCATCACAAAAGTGATGCAGCTGTGCCACTGTTATTTCCCCAAAGGCTTTGGGCATGAAACAGCGACCTACACTGAATGAATCAAGCAGTTCTAAGTTCTCCATCCATCTCTTCCAAGTCTGCGCCATCTCCACTGGAATTGCTTCATCCCAACCAAATTTCATCTTACACAGGTGCAGTGAGAATGACTGGAGCTAAAAAACCCAAAGGATCAAATATACAGTAGACAGAATTCCACGCCTTGTCGCTGGCTTGTGTTTGCTTGTGATGCTGAAGGTGAAGACGTCCTGTTCAACATCCCACTGGACTCCCAAAGCTCTTTCCATAGGAAGGTGGTCCTGGGTGAGGTCCAGCGTCTTTGCTCCTTTAGCTCTGTTTTCCTCAGGAATCACAGACAGGACAGAACGATGATTGCAAACCCACTTATTGAGTACAAAGCCCCCTTTAGCACACACTTCACTGAGTTGATGGTACAGGCATATGGCTTGTTGCACAGACTGAACAGACTTTAGACAATCATCAACATAAAAGTTCTGCCTGATTGTGTTTATGACATGCTCTGGATAGAGGCTCTCATTGTCACTGGCAGTTTTTATCAGAGCATATGAGGCACAGCTGGGAGAGGACACCGCTCCAAAAATGTGAACTAACATTCTGTGTTCAGTAAGGTCTCTAGAGATGTCACCATCAGGCCACCAGAGAAAGCGCAGATAATTTATGTCTTCCTCAGCCACTCTGACTTGGTGAAACATGCCTTTAATGTCTGTTATAAGGGCTATAGGACCTTGACGAAAGCGAAGGAGCACTCCTATCAAGCTGTTTGTCAAATCTGGCCCCTGTAACAGCTCCTTGTTAAGAGATGTTCCAGCAAAGGTTGAGGCACAGTCATATACAACACGCAGTGTTTTCTTTTGGGGGTGATAGACCCCATGATGGGGGATGTACCACACCTTTCCATCTTCATGCTCCAGCTGATCAGGTGGTATAATCTCTGCGTGGCCTTGAGCACAGACATTACTCATGAAGTCTTTGTATTCTTCAAAGAAAGGCAGATTTCTTTTAAATCTTTTCAACGGGTATTGCGCCCTCTGCTGGGCCACCTGTCTATTGTTGGGCATTCTTACTTCAGGGTTACGAAAGGGCAGCTTCAAATGGTAGTGGCCATCTTTGAGCTCTGCTGATGTAGACATTATGTCCATAAACTGCTTATCTTCTACACATCTCTGTGCGTTCATCACAGTGCTGCTCCACAAAGTCTTGGTTATACTGTCTTTGAAACATTTCTTCCAGGTTACTTATAGAGATCCTGTTGACTTGAACAGAAGTAACATCACTTTCACTCTCTTCACTAAGAGTGAGTGGTCCAGTGATGACCCACCCAAGACGAGTTAGCACAGCATAGGGTCCACTACCCTCACTGTTAACAATTCTTAAAGGTTCCAATGCCTTGGGTGCATTCACGCCAATAAGCAGCCCAATGCTTGCATCTATTGGCATTATTTCCACCTCATTCAGGTAAGGCCATTTTCTTACATCTTCCTCTTTAGGGATGTTTTCTTCTGTGACAGGAATTGACTTTTGTGAATAAACATCAGGGGGGCCTAAGAAATGTGCTTTCTTTTAAAGCAGCTACTTCCAAACCAGAGACCCTATAGCTACCTACAGGTCCTTCTTGCCCCATGGTCTTGAGCAGTATTTCCAACTTTTTTTCCAGTTGCATTTAACTGCATCATTAGTGCCTCAGTGCAAAATGTTGCAGAGCTGCCTGGATCAAGAAAGGCATAAGTCTCCACAACTTTGTTTCCTTTTTCTAATTTTACTTTCACAGGAACAACCGACAATGCACATTCGCTTATTCCGGCCCCAGTATGGCTCTCTGAATTTAAGGAAACCAGAGCACTGGACATGGATGCTTCCTTTGACTCCATCTTCACTTGGGACTGTCTTGGCGTCTCAATGTGCAGGACTGTTGGGTGATTCTTTTGGCAGGTCTGGCAGGACATACGCTGTGGACAGCTTTTACTCATGTGCCCTTTTTTAAACAGCCAAAGCATAAACCATTGGTCCTAATGAATTGAATTTTTTCTTTATTGGACTTCTGTTGAAAGGCATTACACTTCTCCAGGAAGTGATCTTTGTTACAAAACAAGCAATAAGTTTGACAAACTATGGCAGGCTCAAGATTTGACTGGTTATGGTCAAACTTGACTTTGTTACTGGGCTGCTCTGCCACTGGAGCTACAGATGTAGCAAAACTACTGCTTTTAGCTTTGTAAACTGGCTTTGTTGCTTTTGAGATTACCCTTTCTCTTGGGCACTCACCAAAGACAGGATCTAATGCAGCTCTCACTTGCTTTTCCAGGAACTCCAGAAGATCTTTAAGTTTTTCTCTGCGGTGACGCTTTTCATTTAAGTTGCAAACCACCATCCTCCACTTATCACGAATCCTGAAAGGCAACTTAGACACAAGAATTCTCATGTTAGTTGAGTTTTCTAGCTCATCAACAAATCCTGCTTCATCCATGGTGTTAAAGCAACTTCTCAGGAAGAATGTATAGGACCGTAAAGCTGCAACATCATCTGGTTTTACCACTGACCAATTCAGTGCTTTATCCACAAATGCAGATGTTATTTTGAATCTGTTACCAAAGTTCCATTCAAGCTGCTCCTTTGCCTTTTCATATGCGGTCTGTGGATTCATGTGCATGCAGCTCCGCACAAGATTTCTGGGCTGCCCAGCAGTGTTAATTTTGTTGACGAATCATTTTCGTCATAGTTTTCGTTAACGACCTTTTTTTGCTGATAAAAACGAGACGATAACTAAATAAAAACTAACGCACGGTGCCAAAAACGAAGACGAAATGTACTGACACTTTCGTCAACGAATAAAAACGAGACGAAATTATTGATGGAGACGAGATCCAATCAGAGCAAATTTTGTTTGTGGAAGGGAGGGACGAATCAGGAGACGGCGGCAGAGAGCCAATCAGAAGTGATCTCTCTGCGTAAGGACGTTACCCCGCGATGCTGGAAGAAGGCGTCCTCATGCATGGTCACACAACACAGGAGAAGAACAGACACACGGACACGTTTAATTTCAAGACAATCAAGACGGTTTACAAACCGTGCGGAGCGACTATCAGCGGTAAAAACAATAAACCTGAAGCGACGTTTGCAGACGAGTCATCTTAACTTCCGCTCATACACGTGACAAAATCTATAAATGAAGACACCGCTGCTGATGGTTTTACAGCATGTGACCTGTTTCTAAGTTGTCACTGAAGTGTTTTGCTGTAGTTATGGAGGATTCATGAAGAAGGTCATGACTGAACAGTGTATTCAGGGAGAGCAGCTCACTGTTCACTGGGTCTTTTGTGAAAAGGTAATAGCAATTAAATAAAGAGGTGTTTGTTTCAAATAACACAAGTTAAAGCTGTGCCTGTTTTTATTGCACAATCAAACCTTAAATATTTCATGAAAAATATATATCATAGAATTTTAGTCGACTAAATCCACAGCAGATTTAGTCGACTAAAATTATTTGATATTTAGTCGACTAAAACTAGACTAAAACTTTAAAAATGTTGATGACTAAAACGTGACTAAAATCAAATGACATTTTAGTCACAAGACTAAAATAAAAACTAAATCCGAAATTGCTGCCAAAATTAACACTGCTGCCCAGTTGTAAATTGCTCTAAGTAACAAATCTTATCCTGCATATTGTCAGTTTTGGCTTCAACTCCTTGTTCAAATGCTTTAATGAAGGATCTAAACTGTAAAGGATCGCCATCAAAGATGGGAATTTGAACACATGGAAGAAGTGCTAGTTTTTGCTGCTTTACAATCATTTCGGTTAACTCATTCTGCTTTCTCATCACTTCAGCAATAGCGCTGCTGCCAAAGTTAGTAGTGTCACCTAGAGTGTGAATTTGTGTGGTACTCTCTTCTGCTTTCAGCGGTAATGATTGAGGTGAAGTACTTGGTTGCAATGACGAGAGGTACAACAGGTGGCGACATTTTACTTGTTCTCTGAGTCTTTTGCGCTGTTGCAAGAGGTTTAAACTCAGTGGATGCTTCTGATGCGGCTGTAAATATACTGTCCAGTCCAATTTGAGTCCTGGAATCCTCCACATGTTCCTGCAGCGATGTGTAGACCTGCACCTTTGCATCGGCCACAGCCAGATCAGTCATTACTGCCAAAGCTTCCTTTCGTGCCTTTAAGTGGGCTTCTTCGAGATCCAGAGCATGCTTCTTTTCCAGAGCTTCCGCCTGCGCTCTTAAAGTGGCTCTTTCCACCTCGGCTTGTATGCGCACTGCAGATGCCTTATAGACACTGTGCTATTGTTGCTTGAGGCTGTACTGCTAGCAGAGCTCTTACTAGAAGTCCTGCTGGTTGCCTTGGCGGAAGGCTGATCAGCGGCCTTGCCCTTAAATTCTGTTTCTCCAATTTGAGATATAGAATCCTGAGGCTCCACATCATTTGAATCACCATCTGATGCTTCACCATTTTCATCCATCCAGATGTGAACCTTTTCCACAAACGCTTTAAAATGAAGCAATTTAGGTTCGTACCAATCACTGTGGTCCGCGTCTCTTTCATCTTCATTCAACAAACTTTGAACTGCAACTTGCAAATCCATACATTGTTCCAAATAAGTATCAAACATCTGCATAGTTTCTTTGATTACATCTTTGGGTTGCCCAGCATCAATTAAAGCATCAATTTCATTTCTTTTTCGAGTGAGGAATCCGAGCTTCCCTCTGCACGACTTAATCAAACTTAGGAGCTCCCGTTCCTTTTCCATTTCTTGCTCAGCGTCCTCATCCATATTATCTTCAAATTTCGATTTACTTAGTCTTTCATTGTTCATCAAAATAGTTTCATTTTATCACAGAGTTGCAGGTCCAACGAAATCCAATAATTACATGCCGCCAGGTGAAGCATTTACTCACGCTGCGCGTCCTCTCCAATTTGTTTTTTGTTTTTTGTTTTAAACTCCAACAATCCAGCTATTTCAGGGAAAACTCCAAAAAGCCCAAACAGTTTCTTGACTTAGATGTCTCGGCTTTTTCTTTGTCTTCGTCTTCTACTTTGGGCTGGGTGAATGGGTGGCCGTCTTACACACACCTCCGACACATCTTTTATATTCCATTTCGTGTTTTATTTTCAAAGCTGAACAAAAGGTCTTAAAAAATACAAAATAATTTAACTCAAATGAAAACCACTCAAAACTAATAAATAACGCTTAGCCAAAGGTGATCAAGAAACTGTTTGCCACCTCCTTCCACCCCCGCGCTCACTCCAAACATTTTTCCCATTCATAAAAATCCTGGCGCTGCCCTTATGACGTCACCTCCACTTCCCGTAAAAACCCTAACTAAACATAAATGTAGATTTGTTATGTGTAGCAAAATAATAATAATGGCACAGCTTTCAAATATACTAAATAACCCAAAACAATATTGTACAGTGCCAAATAATCAAAAAATGGCTACAACACACATCCATGACACAAAGGAGACAAACAGGAAGTAGACGCCATCTTAGATTCAAGATTCAAGAAGTTTACTGTCAAATGCACAGCACTTTACAGTTACACTGAGCAATGAAATTCTTACTTTGCGAGTTCCCTTCATATGACTTTATACACAACTAAATTAAGATAAAAAAATAAACAGTAGACTTAGGCATAAGAATAAATAAAAATACGAATAAACAATAGGAAAAAAATAAAATAGAATAAGCAAAATGTGCAGTTCTATGTACAGAGGTAGGATGTTTAGAATGTGCAAATATTTTAAGAGATTGTACATGCAAAAACAAATATGTGCAATTTTTGCATTGTGGAACGATAAAGAAAAATGTTCAGTCAGTGGTTCAGTAGCCTGATGGCCTGTGGATAGAAACTGTTTTTTAGTCTGGTTGTCCTTGCTTTCACGCTCCTGAAGCGTCTGCCTGACGGCAGGAGTGTGAACAGTGAGTGCTGTGGGTGAGTGCGGTCTTTGATGATATTGTGGGCCCTCTTTGTGACCCGGGCATTATAGATATCCTGTAGAGGTGGGAAGGCTGCTCCACAGATGAACTGAGCCGTTTTAATGACACGCTGGAGAGCCTTCCTGTCCTGAACGGTGCAGTTCCCGTACCAGACTGTGATGGAGTTTGTCAGGACGCTCTCCACTGTACATCTGTAGAAGTTGCTGAGGAGTTTGGAGGGTAATCCAAATTTCCTCAGCTTCCTGAGAAAGAAGAGTCTCTGTTGAGCCTTCTTGATGATCTGCTGTGTGTTGTGAGCCCAGGTGAGATCCTCACTGATGTGGGTGCCGAGGAGTTTGAAGGTTTTCACCCTCTCTACCTGGGCCTTGTTGATGAAGAGTGGGGCGTGCTGGTCTCTCCTCTTCCTTGGGTCAATAATCATCTCCTTAGTCTTCTCAGAGTTTAAGGAGAGATTATCTTCCTGCACCAGGACACCAGCTGAGCCACCTCTTGCCTGTAGGCTGCCTCATCTCCTCCAGTGATCAGCCCGATGACTGTTGTGTCGTCAGCGAACTTGATGATGGACGTGTTACTCTGGGAGGGGACGCAGTCGTAGGTGAAGAGGGTGTACAGCAGTGGACTGAGCACGCAGCCTTGGGGGGTTCCTATGCTCACAGTCTTTGTGGCTGATATTCTGGCACCAACTCTGACAGTCTGGGGTCTGTCTGTGAGGAAGTCCTGGACCCAGCGGCAGAGGGGGGATGTCAGTCCAAGAGTGAGGAGCTTTTCAGCCAGTGTGCTGGGAATGACAGTGTTAAATGCTGAGCTGTAATCTATAAACAGCATTCTAACATAGGTGTCTTTGTGTTCGAGGTGTGACAGAGCTGTGTGGATGGCTGCATTAACGGCATCGTCAGTGGAACGGTTCTGGCGGTATGCAAACTGCAGGGGGTCTAAGGTGTCTGGGATGGTGTCTTTGATGTGGGACATGACTATCCTCTCAAAACACTTCATTACAATGGAAGTGAGGGCAATGGGGCGATAGTCATTCAAACAGGTTATTTTGTTTTTCTTGGGGAGGGGCACTATGGTGGTGGTCTTGAAGCATGTGGGCACAGATGACTGAGAGAGGGACAGATTGAAAATGTCTGTGAAAACCTCAGCCAGCTCTGAAGAGCAGGCCCTCAAAGCACAAGCCGGGGATGTTGTCAGGGCCGGCTGCTTTTCGGGGTTTGTCCTCCTCAGAGCCCCGCGCACCTCAGTTGAAGTCCCAGTGAGTGAAGAGCTCTGTGCTGCCTCTGCTGGTAGAATCCCTCTGTGCTGTTTGGTGTAGAGGGTGTCGAAGCGAGCGTAGAACTCATTCAGCTCATCTGGTCGTGTTCTGTGGCTGTCTGTGACCGTACTGCTCCTCTGCTGGAAGTCTGTGATGTGACGTAGGCCCTGCCACATGCTCCGGGAGTCTGAGTTGTTGTAGTATCCCTCCAGCTTCAGTCTGTACTGCCTCTTGGCTTCCCTGATGGATCTACGTAGATCATATCTGGCCTTTTTGTAGGCTTCAGCATCACCAGAGTTGAATGCAGTGAAGCGTGCATGCAGCATGGAGCGTACCTCATAGTTCATCCAGGGTTTCTGATTGGGAAATATTTTGCAGCACTTGGTGGGGACAATGTTATCAACACAGGTGCTGATGTAGCTGGTGACGGCTGAAGCATATTCCTCTAAGTCCACAGAACAGTCCTCCTCTCTCCAAGCAGCAGTTTTAAACACGTCCCAGTTTGTAGCATTAAAGCAGTCCTGAAGCACCATGTCAGTCTCTTCATTCCAAACTTTGATGGTTTTGCTTACCGGGGGGGCTTGTTTGAGGAGCTGTCTGTAGGCTGGGTAGAGGAACACAGAGATATGGTCAGATTGTCCAAAGTGGGGGCGGGGCGCTGCCTTGTATGCGCCCTTCACGTTGCTGTAGACCTGGTCCAGAGTGTTGTTGTTCCTTGTAGGAAAAGTCACATATTGGTGAAATTTTGGGAGCACAGACCTGAGGTGGTTAAAATCCCCGGCAACAACAAACACAGCATCCGGGTGTGCAGTCTCGTATTTGCCAATGATGTCATGCAGTAGTCCTAACGCTGTGGTCTGATCGGCAGTGTTTCTCCACCACCTGAGCGTCTGTGCACCATCTGTTGTTAACGTAGACACACACACCGCCGCCTTTGTTTTTACCTGCGGCTGATGTGCGGTCTCCGCGGTGCACTGTGTGGCTCTGAAGCTGAATGGCTGAGTCCGGTGTACTTGCAGTAGTCCATGTTTCCGTGAAGATAAGAGCACAGCACTCTCTGATCTCACGTTGAGATGTTGTCCTTGTTCGTAGCTCATCCATTTTATTTTCCAGAGAGCGGACGTTAGCTAACAGAAGGCTGGGTAGTGGTGGTCGTGTGCCTCTAGCCTTTAGCCTAGCATGTAGCCCTCCTCTCTTGCCCCGTTTCCGTCTCGCTGTTCGCCGGTGTTCCAGTTTAACTGGTGATCATGTTGACTGGTGATATTTGTTTACATTCCAGGCAACCAGATGTGCTTGGTGTTGGCCTCCGCAGATTCGTCACAATCCGAGACCACTCCTATGCTGTGTGGCCGTCAAATGTTGCAAGATATAGATATCTGCGTTGAATAAAAACAGCCGTCCTGTCGATACCGTGCACAGAAAGTAATGAAAACGTGCTTATAAAACAAAACAGCCACATGTATAAATAAGAACCCCATGCGGGATTCGAAACTCTGCACAACAGCAATATGATTACTAACCCAGCGTCGTATTCTCTGCACCACGGACAAGCTACTGTCTCCCGTCGCTTTACCTGCACATATCTCCTTCACGGTGTTGGCCGTTCAACACACGTGAGTGATGCGGTGAACACGCCCATGTTAACCAGTGACAGTCACAACTTAACATGGGCAGATGACCCTCTTTAAAAGCGAAATAAACCAACACAAAGCAGCGTTTTACACAGCGAAACTCAGCTATAGGGAAGAATACACAAGCACGGACACCGTCACGTTGAATGGATTTGATGTGAACCATGTGAAATATGTAACTCTGGCCTTTTTGATCGGACCACCGAACTACAGCCACCATTCAAAACATAAGCAGCGCTGTGTGTCACAGCGACGCTGGTATTGTGAAGAACATTCAAAGACAACCACCACGACGTGACCACAGTCCAGTTATCATCTTCCATGGTGCCCTATAAAGGAGCTAAATGCAGCTTTATCCCAATATCTGTGGTTGATTCTGTCACTCGCTCACATTTAGGCGGCGAGGTTAACGCGCCCATATCAACTAGTGACAGTCACAACTTAACATGGCCCGACTTCTGTATCCTCAAAAACAAACGATCGTCTCACACAGCAAACTCAGGTGATGTAAAAACACACAGACATGGCCACCGAGGACACAGACCGTGGGCTGACAGCGTTTTTTGGGTTCGGTGTAAACATTTAGAGCTAGTTTAAAGCTCTGTTTGATTACACTGCTGAGCCACAGACACCGGAAGCGAAATGCACCTTTCAAAATAAGAGCAGGTGGCACCATGCACAGCCACCCCAGAAGAAACTACACACAATATGTATCGTTACTTGTGTTTGTTTGTATGTATGCACTAACGATACAAATTGTTTAAATTGTTTACGGTAGTTATCAAACAAACACACAAAAGTACAAGTAGTTTCTTCTGGGGTGGCTGTGCATGGTGCCACCTGCTCTTATTTTGAAAGGTGCATTTCGCTTCCGGTGTCTGTGGCTCAGCAGTGTAATCAAACAGAGCTTTAAACTAGCTCTAAATGTTTACACCGAACCCAAAAAACGCTGTCATCCCACGGTCTGTGTCCTCGGTGGCCATGTCTGTGTGTTTTTACATCACCTGAGTTTGCTGTGTGAGACGATCGTTTGTTTTTGAGGATACAGAAGTCGGCCATGTTAAGTTGTGACTGTCACTAGTTGACATGGGCGCGTTAACCTCGCCGCCTAAATGTGAGCGAGTGACAGAATCAACCACAGATATTGGGATAAAGCTGCATTTAGCTCCTTTATAGGGCACCATGGAATATGATAACTGGACTCTGGTCACGTCGTGGTGGTTGTCTTTGAATGTTCTTCACAATACCAGCGTCGCTGTGACACACAGCGCTGCTTATGTTTTGAATGGTGGCTGTAGTTCGGTGGTCCGATCAAAAGGGCCAGAGTTACATATTTCACATGGTTCACATCAAATCCATTCAACGTGACGGTGTCCGTGCTTGTGTATTCTTCCCTATAGCTGAGTTTCGCTGTGTAAAACGCTGCTTTGTGTTGGTTTATTTCGCTTTTAAAGAGGGTCATCTGCCCATGTTAAGTTGTGACTGTCACTGGTTAACATGGGCGTGTTCACCGCATCACTCACGTGTGTTGAACGGCCAACACCGTGAAGGAGATATGTGCAGGTAAAGCGACGGGAGACAGTAGCTTGTCCGTGGTGCAGAGAATACGACGCTGGGTTGGTAATCATTTTGCTGTTGTGCAGAGTTTCGAATCCCGCATGGGGCTTTATTTATACATGTGGCTGTTTTGTTTTATAAGCACGTTTTCATTACTTTCTGTGCACGGTATCGACAGGACGGCTGTTTTTATTCAACGCAGATATCTATATCTTGCAACATTTGACGGCCACACAGCATAGGAGTGGTCTCGGATTGTGACGAATCTGCGGAGGCCAACACCAAGCACATCTGGTTGCCTGGAATGTAAACAAATATCACCAGTCAACATGATCACCAGTTAAACTGGAACACCGGTCCCTTTGTTTACTCGGGCCTTGTGGTGGTGCGGTCTGCCGGCTGGAGTTGGTGGGATCCGTGCAGAGGAGAAGAGAGCTGTAGTCCAAAAGTTCTGAATTTAGTTCGTGGTAAACTTTTCCGATGTCCAGAAGTGATTCTCTGCTGTACGTGATCCTTGTGAACAGGCACTGAACATTTGCAATCCTTATACACACTAAAATAAACAATAAACAAAGTCGATGTCGGGAGCTCCTCGCAAACACGTCTGCCGCGTGGGGCGCCATGACTGAGATGCGGCATTATGCACAGTTTACTGAAATACAAATGAAAACAAATATTAGCTGTTTTGTACCAAACTTTCAGTCGATGACTGGAGGATTTCTAACACCACACAGAGGATGAAGGAGGACGTCTGTGACTCCCTGACTGGCTGCTGTGGATGTGTCAGTTTAACCCTTTAACCTCTCTGCTCTCATTCAGATGAACAGGTCACCGCTGAGACTGGACAGACTGTCACTCTGTCCTGTAGAGCTACAAAGAGGAACATCATCAGTGTTGTAGTGTGGAAAAGAGTTAATCTGGAGGAAGAAGGATACGTCCTGCTTTACAGGAACAAGCACTATGAATTAGACGAACAGCTTCCATCTTTTAAGGGTCGGGTGGAGCTGAAGGAGGGATGGAAGGAGGATGGAGACGTGTCTGTGATCCTGAAGAATGTGAGCACTGAGGACAGCGGGAGATATGAGTGTCGAGTCAAACAGGAAGGAACAAAGACTGAACTTATCAACACCATCAGGCTGTCTGTGGGTCCATCAGGTGTGTGTGTGTGTGTGTGTGTGCAGCAGATGATGTCTGACAGCAGTGTGATGTTCTTCAGACTGATCACAGCTCTTTCTGCTCTGCAGGTCACAGTGGAGGACATGTTGGACTGATTGTTGGACTGGTTGTCGGAGTCCTCCTTGTTGCTCTAATTGCTGCTGCTGCTGTTGTTGGTCTTATGATCTATAGAAGATGCCAGAAGAAGAGCAGCTCTCCTCCTCCAGACCAACCAAGCCATTCTGCAGACCCCCTCCTTGAATCTGGTCCTTAAAAAGAAGCTTGAGTTTTAACCCTCAGTGCCTCTAGCTGTGTTCAGAGTGTGTTACCTGCTGTGTGAGAGCTGCATCATATCTTCATCTTCAGGCTTGTTATGACATGTATCTGCATGTTCATGCTCAGCAGGTCAGTGTTGTGTCACGCTTCTTGTGATTGTTGCTGCTGTTGCTGTTGTTGGTTTTATGATCTATAGAAGACTCCAGATGAGGAGCAGCCCTCCTCCTCCTCCTCCTGATGAAGCAGTTAAAGTTCAGCTGGTCTGAGTTGAAGCTCTTGGTGACATTTTCAGCAGCAGACCAACCAGAGCGTCTGTAGCCTTCACCTGTCATGTGACCCCTCCTTGAACTGCCTCCTTACCGTGGTGGAGGGTCTGAGAGCTCAGGATGCTGGGAGCTGAGCTGTCTGCAGCTCTGAGCTGCTGGTAGGGTCTCCCATGGCAGACTGGTCCCAGTGGATGAGCCACTGAGAGCAGTTCATTGATCAGTGATGTGCTCTTCTTACAAATGTGACTGTTGATGTTCGTTGATGATCATTGAGTGAGCAGGAAGAATAAGCCTGTGACTGAACTGTAAACTGATGGAGACCTGTGTACTGAGTCAGTATTTATAATTAAACAGGGCTCTAGACTAACTTTCAGCAGTGGCTGCACCGGAGAACCTGACTGGTTTTCTGAGCTGTGCTGCATCACAGTTAACACTGTGTTTTCCTTGTTTCTTAATCACATCAGGCCTTAACTAAACCTCTGTCTTTACTAGAAGGTTCTCTTCACCTCTCTCATCATCTTCAGTCAAACCAGTCAACGAGTCTGCCTGTCATCAATCCATACTGAGATCCAGTGAAACGTTTCCCTGTTTCCTTCCTTTCTCTGTATTTCCTGGCTGTCGCTCCTCACTTTACTCCTCTGCCCCTGTGTATTAAAAATAAATGATCTCAAAAAAATGATTACAATTCTAGAATTATATACTCTCTGTCTAAAGCTGAGCTCCAGCTGATGGAACCTTGTCATTGTCAGAGGAGGAAAGCCCCTTGTAGCTGCTACTGTATGCAGATATCATATTGGCAGACTGCTGCAGTCAGAGTTAATCAGCCTTCACACAGGTCAAACGGTCAGACCTGTTGTTCAGTCCGTACATGTGTGTGTGCTGCAGTGGGAGGAGCTTTGCACACAGGTTTCTACTGAAGCATGAAAAAATCGAATCGAACTTTGTTCTTCTCACCTCAATTCTCGTGTGTGTAACAAGCTTTAGATGAGCCTGTGGACTCAGTGCTGATGAAGCTGTGTGTGCCCACCTGATACAACACACGTGCAATAATTCATATGTGCAATAATCCTGTACCATTTATGCTGCTGTGCAAATTTTGTACATAATTCCTTTACATTACTGCACTATATCACATGACCATCTATGCTGGTGCGCAATGTTTGTACATAATTCCTCTTATCTTTTATTTTTTTTACTGCACTATATTCTGTTTCATTCTATTTTTTATTCTATTTAATTCTTGCTCTGACTGTCGGTGTTGTAGTGCTGCTGGTACCCAAAGGGATTAATAAAGTATATTCTATTCTATTCTAAATGCTGTAGTGTGTCTCTGTGTGGAGGTGGAGCAGTGATCCTGCAGAGTCCTGTCCTCCCTGTGATGGAGGAAGACCCCGTCACTCTGACCTGTACAACAAGGCCCCCTGCCTCCACCCTCCCAGCTGCTTTCTATAAAGATGGCTCCCTCCTCAGCACTCAGCCTGCAGGTCACATGACCATCCTCCATGTTTCCAGCTCTGATGAAGGCCTCTACAGCTGTGACATCAGCGGTCATGGAGAGTCTCCACCCAGCTGGATCTCTGTCACAGGTGAGGAGCTCCACCTTGATGTCTGCACTTATTTCATCCACATGTTCAGCTGAGCAGGTGGGACTCTCTCCACAGGAAGACCTCCAACCTGCCCCACCCTCCAGCTGGTGTTCAGACTCATGGCGTCTTTGTAGAAACAGTGTCTGTGGTTGAGTTCAAGCTCTTGTGACTGTTTTAATAAAGTGAGCTTTAATTAAATCAGTTTGTATTGATAGTTCAATTCAGTTTTATTTATATAGCGCATATTACAATCAGACATTGTCTCAAAGCGCTTCACAGGAACCCCCCTAAGAGCACTGTGGCAAGGAAAAACTCCCTTTAAGAGGAAGAAACCTTGAGCAGGATAAAGGAGAGAGAGAGAGAGGAGTAAACTTTTTGACTTTTCGAAGTATGAGTAGACTTAGGTTTAGGATTCATCTGAAGACTGGAGCGGTAGATTGCTGCCACTCCTCCGCGACCTGTAACTCTAGGAACATGACAGTTAGTATAACAGGACGGAGTTGATTCATTTAAAGCAACATATTCTTCACCCTGTAACCAAGTCTCAGTGAGACAAAGTATATCAGTGTGATGATCAATAATTAAGTCATTAACTAAGAGCGACTTAGAGTGGAGGGATCGTATGTTAAACAATCCACACCTGAGTGTTCTGTTACCTTGTTCTATGTGTTTGTGTGTGTTAGTGTGTATTTTTATGAGGTTATTATGATTAATATATCTTAACTTATGTGCTTGATGAACTGTGGGAGGACGTGTGACCGTCACCACTTCAATAACATTATTAAGCTTAGTGTTTCTATGTGTATTTGTGTTTAATGTGTTTCTGAGGGCGGCAGTCCTCCAGAAGCAGCAGAGAGGTGTGTAGGACAGCGACTCTGCCTCCTGGCTAGTGATTGATTGATCAACACTGACAGTAACATCACGTTTTATTGATCAGAGTCAGTTTGTGCTGTGAGTCCTTCAGCTGCAGCAGAGCGCTGCCCTCTACTGGCCACTGTTATGTTTGCACTTTATCATCACTTCATACCTTCATCCATTCATCATTAGGATGACCAAGAGTCAGCCAAGTACACCACGTTCATCACGCCCTTTGGTCGTTTCCACTTTAACCGCCTGCCCTTTGGCATTGCCTCAGCCTCTGAGCATTTCCAGTTTAGGATGGCAGAGGTTCTCAACGGGCTAGAGGGTGTGATCTGCCACATTGATGATGTGTTAGTGTGGGGAAAGGATCAAGAGCAACATGACAACAGACTTCATACTGTGCTGAGAACGCTGGAAAATGCGGGCATTACACTTAATGTGGACAAGTGTGAGCTGTCCAAGCGCAAGGTGGTCTTTTTGGGCCATATTCTCACATCTGAGGGCATACACCCTGACCCGAGAAAGACTGAGGCCATCACAGGTCACATGGTGAATCAGTTGGGGAGATTCATTCCACAGTTGGCAGACAAGAATAAGCCACTGCGAGACCTTCTGTCAAAGTGTTGAAGGAGGCACTGTCTTCACCTCCTACACTGGCCATGTATGACCCAAACAAGGACACCAGTCAGCAGATGCATCATCATATGGCTTGGGAAGCGTTCTTCTTCAGAGATGGGGGAAGAATGGAGGCCTGTGGCATATGCATCACGGTCACTCACCGCTACAGAGTGACGCTATGCACAGGTGGAGAAGGAGGCTTTAGGGCTCACCTGGGTCTGTGAAAGATTTAAAGACTACCTTATAGGTAGGTCCTGCTGCCTGGAAACTGATCACTAACCTCTCCTGAGCTTGTTGGGAGCCCAAGCTCTAGACCGCCAAGAATTCAGCGTTTCAAGATGAGGTTGATGCGTTACACATACACCATTGTGTATGCTCCTGCTAAGTCGCTCTGGACAGCAGACACACTGTCACGCTCACCTGTGGCCATACACATGTCTGTGGATGATCAAGACCTGGATGGAAAGCACCAATGTTTAAGTGGACTGCCTAACACAGAGCCTGCCTATCAGCTCCTCATACATGGAAAACCTAAGAGAGCAGTTAAAAGCTGACAGTGTCTGTTCCCGTGTCATGACGGTGTGCACTGAAGGATGGCCATCACATGCCAGACAAGAGCCTGTGCTGAGGAACTTCTGGCCCAAGCGAGCATCACTTACTGTGGAAGATGGGTTGCTTCTGAAAGGCACACGACTCGTAATACCGCCAGCGATGTTATGTTATGGGGGAGTTTGGACCCAAATGCAGACACTGAGGCTGAGGTGAACTAAAAGTGAGCTTTTAATGAAGCCAAAAAGGGTCAAAAAACATAAAATCCCAGAACACAAAGTACAAATCAAAGGAGTAAAAAACAACTAAATCACCAACAACAAACAGTAAAAAACAAACCAAACCTAAAGGAGATCCAAAAGGGAGGAAGGGAATACACACAGGAACATGGCATGGATACACGGACGGACTAACAAGAACAAAGGGGAGCACAGGACTTAAATACAGAAGGGTAACAAGACACAGGTGAGACACATCAGGGTGGGGAAAGCAATCCTAAAGGCGGGAAACACAAGGAAGTAAAACACACAGGAACACAAGGGGGAAACAGGAAATAAAACAGGAAACACAAGACACAACTGCAAACACACAGATCACAGACTCAGGGCAGGAATGAAAACTAAACAGAAAACAATTCAAGAGACACGGAATCCTAACAAGCGATGCGCAATGACGTGCTTGCTAAGCTCCATGACGGACACCTCGGTGTAGTAAAGTGTAAAGCACGTGCATGTGAGTCTGTATGGTGGCCTGGACTTGGCCAG
This sequence comes from Parambassis ranga, assembly GCF_900634625.1. Taxonomy (NCBI): domain Eukaryota; kingdom Metazoa; phylum Chordata; class Actinopteri; family Ambassidae; genus Parambassis; species Parambassis ranga. Next base: position 354,147 of record NC_041026.1, on the reverse strand, counting down.
CAAATAAATGACATGGTGCTGAGATGCAGAACGTGTATTCAAGAGCAACATAACAGAAAAGAACCACTTATGCCAACTGAATGTCCAAAAAGGCCCTGGCAGAAGCTGGGGACAGACCTGTTTGTCATAGGAAGCAAAACATACTTGCTTGTCATTGACTACTTTTCTAGGTATGTTGAAATAGCTCTGCTATGTAAAACCAGGTCCACCGACCTCATTACTCACCTGAAGTCAATTTTTGCCCATCATGGCACTCCTGAGGTTTTGATGTCAGATAATGGGCCACAGTTTTCAGGGCAAGCTTTCACTTCTATTTCACTTGTGGCGTCTTATGGATTTGAGCATGTCACCAGTAGCCCAGCATTTCCGCAGAGCAATGGGGAAGCTGAGTGGGCGGTTCAGACTGTGAAGAATCTTTTGAAGAAGGCAGAAGACCCTTATTTGGCTTTGCTAGCCTATCGAGCTACTCCACTCCAAAATGGATACAGCCCAGCTCAGCTGCTTATGGGTCGCCGTCTCCGTTCTACGGTGCCATCCCATCATTCTCAGCTGAAGCACTGCCGGACTGCATCAAGTTGGCTCAAAAGGAAAGGGGGCTCTGTAGAGCCAATGTGGGGTTTGTGTGTTTCTCTGTGGTTGTGTTTGTGTCTTTAGGGAAGTTTGTCCATCCTTCTGCTGGTTGCGTGTGTAGTTGTGTGGTGGCTCTTCTGTCTCCTTCTGTCTCTTTGTTGTCTTTGTGTGTCTCTCTACATGTGTTGTGTGTCTCTGTACATGTGTTGTGTGTCTGCACATGTGTTGTGTGTCTCTACATGTGTTGTGTGTCTCTGTGCTTCTTGTGTTGCTGCTGTTGTTCTGTTGTGGTCGTAGGTGTCAGGTCGTTCTAACACCATCATATAAAAATAAAAATGAGGATGTGACTGTTATTGTCATGTCATTGTGTGGTTGTGTTTGTGTGTCTGTGGCTTCATCTTTCTGAAAGTGTTTCCTGGTAGCTGCAGCAGAGTGAAGACACACACTCAGAGGACACACACTGCAGAATGGAAGCTACATCTGTGCAGCTGCTGCTGGGTGAGTCTACACCTGCTGTGTGTGTGTCTGTGTGTGTGTGTCTGTATGTGTGTGTGTGTGTGTGTGTACATGCTGACAGACGTGTCTCACTGTCTCATTTTTGTCCAGCTGTGTCCTCTCTGGTGTGCTGTTGGACAGACGCAGGTGAGTGCAGGTCTTCTGTCTCTGGTTCTGTCTGACTGCATCAACACTGTTGTTGTGTCCTTTCTGTCCTCACAGCTGGTCTGAAGGTGAGTCCCAGCAGCTCTCAGCTGTTTGAAGGAGACTCTGTGTCTCTGAGCTGTGAGGAGGACGACAGCTCTGCTGGATGGACTCTGAGGAGAAAGACCACCAGAGGACAGGTGTCTCAGTGTGGACAAGGTGGGTTTGGAGAACCAGCTGGTTCTTCCTGTAAGATGGACTATGTTCTCCCCAAGGACAGTGGAGTGTACTGGTGTGAGTCCAGACAGGGACAGACCAGCAGCAGCATCAACCTGACTGTCTCTGGTAAGATGAGCCTGTGGACTCAGTGCTGATGAAGCTGTGTGTGTCTGCATGAAATGCTGTAGTGTGTCTCTGTGTGGAGGTGGAGCAGTGATCCTGCAGAGTCCTGTCCTCCCTGTGATGGAGGGAGACCCCGTCACTCTGACCTGTACAACAAGGCCCCCTGCCTCCACCCTCCCAGCTGCTTTCTATAAAGATGGCTCCCTCCTCAGCTCTCAGCCTGCAGGTCACATGACCATCCTCCATGTTTCCAGCTCTCATGAAGGCCTCTACAGCTGTGACATCAGCGGTCATGGAGAGTCTCCACCCAGCTGGATCTCTGTCACAGGTGAGGAGCTCCACCTTGATGTCTGCACTTATTTCATCCACATGTTCAGCTGAGCAGGTGGGACTCTCTCCACAGGAAGACCTCTGCCCCCTGTCTCCCTCCAGCTGGTGTTCAGAGTGGTCCTCCACCTGGTGGTGTTCTGTCCGTACCTCGTCTCCACTGTCCTCATGGTGTCTCTGTATGGACACAGAGGTAACACTGATCAATCACTGACCTGTCAATCAATCAATCAATGAACTAATCAATCTCTTGATTCATGTTCTTTCTGACCTGCTCTGACTGCAGGAAAAGACCTGCCCGTCTCCATGGAGAGAGCCCCGCCCACCCTCACTGAGCAGGGATTGGATGATGAGTATGATGACGTCATCTCTGACGTTACCACGGAGCATCAGTTCTGAGTCAGAGAGCTTTAGCGCCCCCTGCTGTGTGTCTGTGTGTAGTGGATATATCCACTGTGAGATGTCCTAACAGGGCCACCGTACAGAGGTCTGACATCAGGACACTTTGAATATTTCTTATATATTTTTATCTTTAGTTGTTTCATGTCCTTGTTGTGTTGTCAGGTCATGACTGTGCTGCTCCTGCAGGGGGCGCTCTTCATCCTTCAACATGTCACATGTGTATCCAGCCTGTCTCTGAGCAGTGTAGGGCTCGCTCTGTAAATAGGACACATTAATATATGTGTCAACAAACCAACCTGTTTATGGCAGCGGCCATTACCACCAGCAGTGTTGTCATAGCAACAGGTCTGTGGTCACCATGAGGTCATGCTGTCATGAATGTGTGTGAGTGAATGGTGATGACTGTCTGCATTCATTGTATCTGTGCTCACACAATAAAAGCTCCTCACAGTGCTGACATGTCACGTTTTTATTATTTGGATCAGAAATGTGGAAAAGATGCAAAGTTCACAGGATACAGCTGCTCTGAGGATGAAGATGATGAAGATGATGATGATGATGATGATGGTGGTGATGGTGAGGTGATGGTGAGGTGATGATGATGATGATGATGATGAAGATAATAATGGTGGTGATGATGATGACGAAGATGGTGATGATGGTGATGATGATGATGATGAAGATGATGATAATGAAGGTGGTGGTGATGATGATGATGATGGTGATGAGATGATGATGATGGTGATGATGAAGATGAGGATGATGATGATGATGATGGTGAGGATGAAGCTGATGATGGTATTGATGATGATGATGATGATGATGATGATGAGGATGGTGGCGATAGAATAGAATAGAACAGACTTTATTAATCCCTTTGGGAAGGTCCCTCAGGGAATTTCGGGTACCAGCAGCAACACAACACCGACAGTCAGAGCTAAAGTGAGAGTCAGAGTTAAATAGAATAAAATAGAATATAGTGCAGTAAAATAAGTTATTGTATAGTTATTGATACACAGGGATTTTGCACAAGTTATTGCACTTTATAAAAATAAGTTATTGCACGTGTGTTGTATCAGCGGGCTGTGCTCCTCCCTCCTTCTCCCCCTGCTGCCAAAAGCAGAGTTGTAGAGTTTGATGGATCAGGGGACAAAGGAGTCTCTGAGTCTGCTGGTCCTGCTCTTGGGGAGGAGCAGCCTGTGACTGTCCAGGCTCCTCTGAGCGCTGATGACAGTGTGCAGAGGATGACTGGCATCGTCCACAATAGCCTGGAGTTTTCTTAGTGTTCTCCTCTCTGCCACTGTCACCAGGGAGTCCAGCTTCATGCCGACCACAGAGCCGGCCTGATCAGTCTGTCTGTTAGCACACCTTTTGTTTATGTTACCCCCCCCCCAACAGACAACAGCATAAAAAGGTGTACTGGCCACCACAGACTGGTAGAACATCCACAGGAGTTTCCTGCAGATGTTGAAGGCTCCCAGTCTTCGCAGGAAGTAGAGACGGCTCTGACGTACTGCGGTCTCTCCGTGAGGTAGTCAGCAATCCAGGACACCAAGCAGTGGTCCACTGACATCTCCCTCAGTTTGTCCAGTAGCAGCAGGGGCTGGATGGTGTTGAAGGCACTTGAGAAGTCAAAGAATAGGATCCTCACGGTGCCCCTCCCTTTGTCCAGATGTGCTTCAACACGGTGTAGGAGGTAGAGAATGGCGTCCTCCACACCCACACCTGCCCGGTAGGCAAACTGTAGGGGGTCCTGAGCCTGATGCACTTGGGGCTTGAGGAGGTCGAGGATGAGCCGCTCCATTGTCTTCATCAGCTGTGATGTGAGTGCCACCGGTCTGTAGTCGTTCAGCTCCTGAGGGCAGATTCTCTTTGGAACTGGAACAACACAGGATGTTTTCCACAGGGTAGGCACTCTCCCCAGACTGAGACTGAGGTTGAAGACATGCTGGAGTGGTTCCCCCAGTTCAGCAGCGCAGGTCATCAGAAGACGAGAAGGCACTGTGTCGGGGCCCGCCGCTTTCCTTGGGTGGAGCCTCCTCAGTTCTCTCCTCACCTGGTCTGCTGTGATGGATGGATGTTGAGATGGGGGGAGGGGTGATAGGTGGGGCTGCACAGGGGGTGGAGTCAGGGGGGTCATACTCTGCAGTGAGGAGGGGGGGACAGTGGGTTGGTCAAAGCGGTTGAAGAAGTTGTTCAGCCTGTTTGCTTCCTCCACTGTCCCCCCTGCTGTTGTGGCCTTTGATCTGTAGCCTGTGATGGCCTCCTTCATGCGTCTCTCACTCAGTTTCTTCTCCACCTTCCTCCTGTAGCTGTCCTTTGCCTCTTTCAGGCATTGTTTCACCTCCCGCTGTGCTGATTGAATAGCCTCTCTGTCTCTGTTCATGAAGGCCACCTTCTTCCTGTTGAGGGCAGCTTTAACATCTTGTGTTACCCAAGGTTTGTCATTTGGGTAACAGCGGACAGACTTGTTTGGGGAGACTACGTCCAGGCAGACGTTAAGGTAGTCTGTCAGACAATGAGTCTGCTCCTCTATGTCCTCGCTGTGTGTTTTCAGCAGTACATCCCAGTCAGTGGTGTCGAAGCAGTCCCTCAGAGCATCCTCTGCTTCAGGTGGCCACTTCCTGATTAAACGAGTGGTTTTGGACATCCTTTTGACCAGGGGGGTGTACTGTGGCTGCAGGTGGACCAGGTTATGGTCAGACTTTCCAAGTGGGGGGAGGGGGGTAGCTCTGTAGGCGTCCTTCACGTTGGCGTACAGCAGGTCTATTGTGGGACAGTCTACAGCCTGGTGGAAGGAGGTCAAGGTGGAGTCCAGGGAAGCATGGTTAAAGTCCCCAGATATGACCATAAACGCCTCGGGGTGATTTGTCTGCACCTTGCGGTTACTCTGTGCATCTTCTCACAGGCAGCTGATGCGTCCGCGCTCGGTGGGACGTAAGCACAGAGCACGATCACCTCGGCAAGTAATATGGCCGCAGGCTAACCGCTAACAGTTCCAAGTCCTGACAACACAGTACCTTTTTCACCGAGACGTGTCCTGGGCAACACCAACGCTCCTTCACATATATGATGAGCCCCCCACCTCTGCTCTTCCTGCAAGCGTCCGTGTCTCTGTCGGCTCTCACAGCAGTAAACCCCGGTAGATCCACGTTAGCATCCGGCATCACATCAGTGAGCCACGTCTCTGTGAAGATGTATAAGCTGCACTCACGGTAACTCTGTTGATTGTTCAGCGCAGACAGCTCGTCCATCTTATTCGGTAGTGAGTTGACGTTCCCCATTATTACCGAGGGGGTCGCTGGCTTAAAACGTCTACGTGCAGCCTTTACTTTAACTCCTGCCCCTGTACTTCCTCCTCAGCTCTGCTGCATTCCAACGTTAGTCCTCGGTGCAACAAGTTCTTCTCTTGAATAAACAATGGTGATGATGATCATGTTGTGAATCATTATATCATGTGTGTCTGTGTGTGTGTGCAGCAGATGATGTCTGACAGCAGTGTGATGTTCTTCAGACTGATCACAGCTCTTTCTGCTCTGCAGGTCACAGAGGAGGACACAGTGGGGGAGGACATTATAAGACACCAGATGAAGAGCAGCCCTCCTCCTCCTCCTGAAGCAGCTGGTCAGCAGCTTGTCTGGAGTGAAGTACAGTATATACTCAAAGTTACAGATCAGACTGTTTTCCTTTCAGCTGCTCTGTTTTGGTTGTCTTGTGGACACAACAGGTTGAATTCCCATGTCTCCACTTTTTAATGATCCTCCAGCAGTCTCTGTGATGTGTGTTCATTAGTTTGTTGTTTGTTGGTGACACACAGTCAAGCCCTCCCTCTTCCTTGTGTGTGTCTTTCTTCTCTGTAGAAGTCGTACAGTTGGGGTTCTGTGTGTAACAGAGGAAAGTGTGTGATCTCTGAGTGTTCACCCTCAGAGGAGAGAGAGCTCCATCAGTGTGAGCTGCAGCATTGATGATGTTCCTGCAGGAGCTGCTCATGACCAGCAGGGGGAGACGTCTGCTCAGGAACATCATGCTGAGGACAGAGTTCAAAGTCTAAAATAAGTCTAAACTTTGCATCTTTTCCACATTTCTGATCCAAATAATGAAAACTTGACATGTCAGCACTGTGAGGAGCTTTTATTGTGTTAGCACAGATACACTGAAGACAGCAGGGGGCGCTAAAGCTCTCTGACTCAGAACTGATGCTCTGTGGTGACAGCAAAGATGACGTCATCATGCTCATCATCCAATCCCTGCTCAGTGAGGGTGGGCGGGGCCACCACCAGGTGGAGGGAGGCAGGGGGCGGGGCTGAGGAGGTGGGCGGGGCCGTGGTTGGAGGTCTTCCTGTGGAGAGAGTCCCACCTGCTCAGCTGAACATGTGGATGAAATAAATGCAGACATCAAGGTGGAGGTCCTCACCTGTGACAGAGATCCAGCTGGGTGGAGACTCTCCATGACCGCTGATGTCACAGCTGTAGAGGCCTTCATCAGAGCTGGAAACATGGAGGATGGTCATGTGACCTGCAGGCTGAGTGCTGAGGAGGGAGCCATCTTTATAGAAAGCAGCTGGGAGGGTGGAGGCAGGGGGCCTTGTTGTACAGGTCAGAGTGACGGGGTCTCCCTCCATCACAGGGAGGACAGGACTCTGCAGGATCACTGCTCCACCTCCACACAGAGACACACTACAGCATTTCATGCAGACACACACAGCTTCATCAGCACTGAGTCCACAGGCTCATCTTACCAGAGACAGTCAGGTTGATGCTGCTGCTGGTCTGTCCCTGTCTGGACTCACACCAGTACACTCCACTGTCCCAGGGGAAGACGTAGTCCATCTTACAGGAAGAACCAGCTGGTTCTCCCCAGTCTTCACACGGAGTCCTGGAGTCTCTGGTGGTCTTTCTCCTCAGAGTCCATCCAGCAGAGCTGTCGTCCTCCTCACAGCTCAGAGACACAGAGTCTCCTTTAAACAGCTGAGAGCTGCTGGGACTCACCTTCAGACCAGCTGTGAGGACAGAAAGGAGACATAAGAAGGAGACATAACAAGGAGACATAACAAGGAGACATATCAAGGAGACATAAGAAGGACACATAACAAAGAGACATATCAAGGAGACATAACAAGGAGACATAACAAGGAGACATATCAAGGAGACATAAGAAGGAGACATAAGAAGGACACATAACAAAGAGACATATCAAGGAGACATAACAAGGAGACATAACAAGGAGACATATCAAGGAGACATAAGAAGGAGACATAAGAAGGACACATAACAAAGAGACATATCAAGGAGACATAACAAGGAGACATAACAAGGAGACATATCAAGGAGACATAAGAAGGACACATAACAAAGAGACATATCAAGGAGACATAACAAGGAGACATAAGAAGGAGACATAAGAAGGAGACATAACAAGGAGACATATCAAGGAGACATAACAAGGAGACATAAGAAGTAGACATAACAAGGAGACATATCAAGGAGACATAACAAGGAGACATAAGAAGGAGACATAACAAGGAGACATATCAAGGAGACATAAGAAGGAGACATAACAAGGAGACATATCAAGGAGACATAAGAAGGAGACATAACAAGGAGACATATCAAGGAGACATAAGAAGGAGACATAACAAGGAGACATATCAAGGAGACATAAGAAGGAGACATAACAAGGAGACATATCAAGGAGACATAAGAAGGAGACATATCAAGGAGACATATACAGACTGTAACATATGAGACATGTGTAGTTGGTAAACCACTGACTGTAGTTGAACTTTAAAGGGTGGATTTTTCATCTAAAACATGTTGTTGTTGTAAGTCAACAGTGTGACTCCACCTCATCATCTAACAGGACGGTTCTCTTGTCTTAGTGTTAGCTCTCCCCACACAGGAAATACAGCATGAAAGTGGACAATGTGTTTCTGGTTGTTGACTGTAAAATATGAATCTCTACACCCAGTCTCAGTACAGACATGTCCTCCTCTTTATCACTGTTAGCTTCATTGTCAAAGCTGTCACTTCTGGTTAGCTAATGCTAGCTACCGACAGACTTCCACACCAACCAGCCCAGTGACATCACTGTCTGCTATGACAAGATGGAGCTATACATGTTGTGTTAATACAATTATTTTTCACAGACACATTCTTCACTTTTTATATATAAAATCCCTCTTTATTATTCTACCTACAGTCAGTAGTTCCTTTTAGCACCTCTATCCACTCACAGTCTGAAACATGGTCCTGATGACTTACAAGGACTGAACAGACTGAGCTGTGAGACGTTCACTGACCGTAGCCTGAGGTGTAGCCTGAGGTGTAGCCTGAGGTGTAGCCTGAGGTGTGGTCTGAGGTGTGGTCTGAGGTGTAGCCTGAGGTGTGGTCTGAGGTGTAGCCTGAGGTGTAGCCTGAGGTGTAGTCTGAGGTGTAGCCTGAGGTGTGGTCTGAGGTGTAGCCTGAGGTGTGGTCTGAGGTGTAGCCTGAGGTGTGGTCTGAGGTGTGGTCTGAGGTGGTCTGAGGTGTAGCCTGAGGTGTAGCCTGAGGTGTGGTCTGAGGTGTGGTCTGAGGTGGTCTGAGGTGTAGCCTGAGGTGTAGTCTGAGGTGTAGCCTGAGGTGTAGCCTGAGGTGTAGTCTGAGGTGTGGTCTGAGGTGTGGTCTGAGGTGTGGTCTGAGGTGTGGTCTGAGGTGTAGTCTGAGGTGTGGTCTGAGGTGTAGCCTGAGGTGTAGTCTGAGGTGTGGTCTGAGGTGTGGTCTGAGGTGTGGTCTGCTGCTTGGTTGGAGCTCAGCACAGCATGGAGAGATGGACATGGAGATGTGCCAGATGTGTGTGTGGTCTGAACTCTGTGTACACTCTGTGTTGGCCTCTGTTCAGAGTGAATAAGTATAAATGCTGTAACAGTCAGACCAGCTGCAGCTGTGACAGCTGTTACTGTGTGATAATCTGAGAACATGTGATTTATTGTTAGACCTGTTTGTGTCCTCTTTGTTTTTATTCAGAATGTACATCCTGTTTTTCTCACCGTGGGTCAAGGGAGTCCATCGTGTGTGTGATGTGCTTATGATCCATGTCTGCAACAGTGATATTACACAGGTTCATCAGTGGATCAACAGGGGGCGCTCACAGATCATGGAGCGATTCAGCAGTTCAAACTAGAATTCTACCTACAGATTTTCTACATTTCTTATTAATGAAAAAACGGTGTGATTTGTTTTTTTATTACTCACTAGTTAAAAATTAAATATAATGAATTATATTCGGACTTATAATTACGCATTTTGGGTGTTGCTGAGTGACAGGCGGCTGACGTATCATAGCGCGAGCTTCCTGCTCCCGCGCTCGCCCGCCCTCCTCAAAACGGCTTTTCAGAAACAGGCGGGTGACGTCACGGAAGCTGTGTTTTCAGACACAGCCATATGTGCACGCACTGTACGTGTTCACACGCACGAGCAGGTTTTAACTAGTTCGTTTCTACGTGTTGGTTCCTGCAGAGAACAGACAACAAACACTTCAGGGTTAAACAGTTAAAAACAATCAGCGTCAGCTGTTGCTAGGCAGACTGCTCAGCAGGTCTCCAGTGGATCCACACGCTGTCCTGTTCAGGGGTTAGATGTCTCTCCGCTGGCTGCTGCTGTTTGTGGCTCTGCTGGACTGTGAGGCTGCAGGTGGGTCACTTCTGATGAACTCTTTATGTCTTTAATGTGTCTGTACACACATGATGTACAGTGTCACTGTGATGCGTCATTGTGCACAGTTTACTTCACTGAAATACAAATGAAAACAAATATTAGCTGAAAGCTGCTGTGTACCAGAGTAAATTATATTTGCTGAGTGCTGAGGGGAGAGACGGCGAGACCCCAAAGTGGCCTTTGGTGTGCCTCGTATACCGCTGTAATAGTGGTATATCTATCTGAACGGGCCGTGTCTGGCTGTGTTATGGTGTGTGCCGCTCTGTGGCTCACATGCCTTCTGTGTTTGGGGATGTTTTTGTGGACTTTATCACTTGGATACATGCATGAAGCGTCATCTCTCGCTGTTTTAGTGCCGCTGTGCTGCTCTGTGCCTCTGGCTCACTGTGGAGGTTGTACTAACACGTCTATGGTAACTACAGTCACAGCTGGCAGAAAATAAAGCATGTTCTTTCACAGCGAATCTCTGGTATAGCTCCTCTGTCTGACGCTGCTGTGGATGTGTCAGTTTAACCCTTTAACCTCTCTGCTCTGCTCTCAGTCTTCTCTCATTCAGATGAACAGGTCACAGCTGAGACTGGACAGACTGTCACTCTGCCCTGTGGAGCTACAAAGAGGAACAACATCAGAGCTGTGCAGTGGAGCAGAGCTGACCTGGAGACAGAAGGATACGTCCTGTTTTATAGAGATGGTCAGTTTGACTCAGAACAGCAGCATCCATCTTTTAAAGGTTGGGTGCAGCTGAAGGAGGGATGGAAGGTGGATGGAGACGTGTCTCTGATCCTGAAGAATGTGATGACTGAGGACAGCGGGACATATGAGTGCAGAGTCGGACAGGAAGGAACAAAGACTGAACTCATCAACACCATCAGTCTGTCTGTGCTTCTACCAGGTGTGTGTCTGTGTGTGTGTGTGTGCAGCAGATGATGTCTGACAGCAGTGTGATGTTCTTCAGACTGATCACAGCTCTTTCTGCTCTACAGGTCACAGTGGAGGACACAAGGGAGGAGGAGACAAGGAAGGAGGAGACAAGATAAGGATCAGAGGAGCACCTGATGGAGCTGCTGGAGTCCTTCTTGCTGTGATTGTTGCTGCTGCTGTTGTTGGTTTTGTGATCTATGCAAGACGGCAGATGTTGGGCGGCCCTCCTGTTCTTTATGAAGCAGCTGAACAGCAGGTCTGAACTGAAGCAGCTGTTGATGTTTCAGCAGCAGACCAAGCAGTCATGTAGCTCCATCCACTGACTGAGACTTGAAGACAGCAGCACACGTCTCACATACAGGAATCCTACTGGCTGCTGCAGAGTGTGAACAGCTTCCCCTTGAAGTCTCCTCATCATGGAGGGAGCCCAGAGGATGCTGGGAGCTGAGCTGTGTGCAGCTCTCCTGTATTATATAGTGAGTCCTGGTGCTTTGTGTGAGTGATGATCAGAGGTTGGTGATTGTTTGACCTCTGAGCAGCTCTGACAGAGTTTCACCTCCACCGAGCCTGAAGCTCACCATGAATGTGATGTTCATGCTGTTGTGCACATACCCATGAGGGGGCAGGGAACTTTTTCATGTTATTTATTTTAGATACTTTAATAATCCCAGAGGGAAACTGTTTAAGGCTGCTGCCAAGCAGTGTCATACGATGACCAGCAAGGCGCGCCACACATACTGGGATCATTTTTTATCAGTTCAAGGAAAACTCGTTGGCTTTCTGACGGTGTCCCTCTTAGAAATCCACACCCAACCGTTTTGCCCTGACAGCCAGCTGTTCGGGGAGAGGGCCGGTCATTCCTCCATTAAGTCATATTATCTAACTCGCCGCCATCTCCACATCTTTGACATCCCACACATAAAAATTACACCAGTTGTAGAGCAACGTCTTGTGATTCTGACGGTGTCCTTACTTTTTGGTTTGGACAAAAAGAGAAGTTGTTCGGAGGGTGGTTTTACATAGGAAATGCATTAGGAGGGGGAAAGAAAGAGCAGCAGTAAGGACCAGCTGATAAACATTCCAGTTGCCATGGATGCAGGCAGGCAGGCAAGGCTGTTACCATGGTGACAGGCTGACACAATAGAAGCCTCAGACCTTTCATATGGTTTATTCACAGGCTATTCTTTAGGGTCGTGACTTCATACTGTTCTTGTCTTCAGCTGTGTCTCTTTCATATCTTCATAATATTAAAACATTTTCTACTTTTCCAGATAAGAGCTTCATCTTTCTAAATTCTTAACTGTGTTTCAGCAAATTAAGTTCAGATTGCAGATTCTCCAGCAATTCAGAGCAATCCTTCACATCAGTGATGGATGAATGTTATTTTTATTCTTCTATTTTACTTGATGTTATATTTCTATACTGTTTCTGAGCACCTGGAATGCAGACAATTCCCCCCTGGGATCAATAAAGTATTTCTGATTCTAAATCTGATTCTGATCATTCAAAAACATAATAATACTTTACAGCTTCCCCTTAAACTGCCATGCGTCCTGAGGAGTTACCTGACAAAGCCCTGTTAGGACATCTGACAGACAGCAGGGGGCACTAACATCATGGAGGGTTTCAGCAGTTTGTTAAATCAGTCTACATGTGTGGGTGGGCCTGCTCAGCTGAACATGTGGATGAAATAAGTGCAGACATCAAGGTGGAGCTCCTCACCTGTGACAGAGATCCAGCTGGGTGGAGACTCTCCATGACCGCTGATGTCACAGCTGTAGAGGCCTTCATCAGAGCTGGAAACATGGAGGATGGTCATGTGACCTGCAGGCTGAGTGCTGAGGAGGGAGCCATGGACTACACCCCTTCCTCTGTGACTGGCTCCTGGACTTTCTGACTGGCAGGCCTCAGTCTGTCAGGATAGGGAACAGGACTTCAGCCAGTATCATCACACATTGGCACACCACAGGGCTGTGTCCTCAGTCCCATCCTCTAAACTCTGTTCACCCATGACTGCGTGGCCTCCCAGACACACAACATCATCCTGAAGTTTGCAGACAACACCGCCGTGATCGGTCGCATCACAGGTGCAGCCCTCCTCCTCCTCCTCCTCCTGATGAAGCAGTTAATGATCAGCTGGTCTGAGTTGAAGCTCTTGGTGACATTTTCAGCAGCAGACCAACCAGAGCGTCTGTAGCCTTCACCTGTCATGTGACCCCTCCTTGAACTGCCTCCTTACCGTGGTGGAGGGTCTGAGAGCTCAGGATGCTGGGAGCTGAGCTGTCTGCAGCTCTGAGCTGCTGGTAGGGTCTCCCATGGCAGACTGGTCCCAGTGGATGAGCCACTGAGAGCAGTTCATTGATCAGTGATGTGCTCTTCTTATAAAGTGTCAGAGGCTGCATCATAACATGTGTCACATGGAGACCTGGTGTCTCTCTTGATGGTTCAGGTGCAGCAGGATCTCTGAGCAGCTCTGTGTCAGGACCTCCACCCTGTCACCAAGTGATGAAGAGCTGCTCGTCTTCACTCTGTGACTCAGTGTAGAAGCTTCTTCAAGCTTATGAAACTTTGATCTTTATCTTACCACAGATCAATACCAGCTTTGTGTTCCCTCCTATAACCTGTTATTAATGTTAATAACAGGTTACATACATCACCAAATGTATTGATGATGTAACTGAAACCAGGACTGTCAGCATTCGAGCCAGTCAGAAACCATGGCTGACAGGGGAGGTCTACAGGCTGCTGAGGGCCAGGAACGCTGCCTTCAGAAGAGGCGACGACACCAGCCTAAGGTTAGCCAGAGCCGACCTGTCCCGTGGCATCAGGAAGGCGAAGAGGCAGTACTCCAGGAGGGTTGCCCACCACTTCAGCGACAGCAGGGACACCCGAAGCCTGTGGCGGGGATACAGACCATCACAGACTACAAGCCCCCACCACAGACCTGTGGTGAGGACATCCCTCAGCCAGATCAACGCACGCAAAGCTCCTGGTCCTGACAACATACCTGGCCATGTGCTCAGAGACTGTGCTGAGGAGCTCGCTGAGGTGTTTACAGACATCTTCAACATCTCACTGAGCCAGGCTGTTGTCCCCACCTGCTTCAAAGCCACCACGATCATCCCTGTGCCGAAGAAGTCCACCCCCGCCTGCTTCAATGACTACCGTCCAGTAGCACTCACACCCATCATCATGAAGTGCTTTGAACAGTTAGTCATGAAACACATCCAGACGGCCCTCCCTCCCTCTCTGGACCTCTTCCAGTTTGCATATCGGCCCAACCGGTCAACCAGTGATGCTGTTTCCACAGCACTCCACACAGCTCTCACCCACCTGGAAAATAAAGACTCATACGTTCGAATGCTGTTCATAGACTTCAGCTCAGCATTCAACACCATCATCCCACAGCAGCTCATCAACAAACTGGACCAGCTGGGGCTGAACTCCTTGCTGTGCAACTGGCTGCTGGACTTCCTCACCGGGAGACCTCAGACAGTGCGGGTCGGCAGAAACACATCCAGCACCATCATAATGAACACCGGGGCTCCCCAAGGATGTGTGCTGAGCCCCCTCCTCTTCACTCTGCTGACCCATGACTGCACGCCAACACACAACACCAACATCTTTGTGAAGTTTGCGGACGACACAACTGTGGTGGGTCTCATCTCCGGTGGAGATGAAACATACTACAGGAATGAGGTGCACCTTCTGGCCGAGTGGTGCAGAGACCACAGCCTCTCCCTGAATGTGGAGAAGACAAAGGAGATGGTTGTGGACTACAGGAGAGCACACAGTCAGCACACCCCTCTGACCATCGACGGTGCTGCTGTGGAGCAGGTGAGCAGCACCAAGTTCCTGGGTGTGCACATCACTGAGGACCTCTCCTGGACTAACAACACTGCATCCCTGACCAAGAAGGCCCAGCAGCGCCTCTACTTCCTCCGCAAGCTCAAAAGAGCCAGAGCCCCTCCCTCCATCCTGTGCACCTTCTACAGAGGGGCTGTTGAGAGCATCCTGTCCAGCTGCATCACTGTGTGGTACGGAGCCTGCACCGCCACCTGCAGGAAGACGCTTCATCACATAGTGAGATAAGATAAGATAAAAAACTTTATTAATCCCGAAGGAAATTCTTGTGCCAGAGGTATCAAGTCACATTAAATGAATAAATTACGAAAAACAACTTAATACACCCGCGGTGTGCGGAGCTTCTCTGGCTGGCTGCTACCGCGAGGCCGCGCCGGAAGCTTTGAGAGGATCTGAGAGGATCACCGGCGTCCCTCTCCCCTCCCTCCAAGACCTCTACGACAGCCGTCTCACCCGAAAGGCCCTCCGCATCACAGGAGACCCCACCCACCCTTCACACCGCTTCTTCAGTCTGCTGCCATCAGGAAAGAGACTGAAGCCTCTGGGCCAGGACCAGCAGACTGAGGGACAGGACCAGCAGACTGAGGGACAGCTTCATCCACCAGGCTGTCAGGAAGCTGAACTCTCTCCCTGCTGCGCCCCACTTTCTCCCCCTTCCCTGACACCCCCACCACCCAAGATAGGAACTCTGTGCACCAGCCACTTTACCCTGTGCATTCTCTTGCACCTTAGTCATGTCATACCAGTCTCATATAAGCTGCTAGAACTTAAACTATTCCTGGACTGTTTATTTTATGCCAACTGCTCTGTCTTGCACTATACATCTCTCACTGCATTGTGCCTTCATTTTGTGCCTTGTATTTTTGTTTTTTATTTTTTTTATTTTTTATTTTTTTACACTTTATATTTATCTTTAGTTTTAGTTACATGTTATATGTTGCAGAGTGAAGAGTAACACAATTTGGATTCTCTGTATGTCCAGCACATATAGCAGATTTGACAATAAAGCTGACTTTGACTTTGACTAATATTCAGTCATGATGAGTTGCTGCATGAATTATATATTATAGTATTACTTCAGTGCATGGAGTATCATGATGATCATTATATAATGTAAATGTAACATTCCTCTTTGTGCCTTTACAGCTGATATAATCAATGATTTGGAGGGTTTTGTATTTTTGTGTTGTTTTTATTTCTTGCAGCACATGTTCCTGCTCTTCATGCAGGTCAGCATGTGTGGACACTAACACCTGGTCATTAGTGCAGAGGGTGGATCATATGTACTGGATTTCTCTGTGACGGCTCTGTCTTCATGAAGAACATAAAATGTTCAGGTTAAATGTGTCTGTTATTTGTCAGCTGCTTCTCTAAAAGCTCTTTGTGTCTCACAGGAAAACAAAACACAGCCAGGGACAGCGTCTGTGCCTCTCAGCTTTTTACAGAGGCTGCAGAAAACACTGAACAACAACAGCCTCTGTAACCCTGTCCGAGGCTTTGACCTTCAGCTGTGGAGGACACAGTCTGATCAGTCACGACCTGCACATGTTTACAGTCTGTCTCACTGGGTTTAGAGTGAGGACATCTTTAGGAAGTGAGGACATCTTTATGAAGTGAGGACATCTATATGAAGTGAGGACATCTTTATAAAGTGAGGACATCTTTAGGAAGTGAGGACATCTTTATGAAGTGAGGACATCTATATGAAGTGAGGACATCTTTATAAAGTGAGGACATGTTTATGAAGTGAGGACATCTTTATGAAGTGAGGACATTTTACAGAGTGAGGACATCTTTATAAAGTGAGGACATCTTTATGAAGTGAGGACATTTTACAGAGTGAGGACATCTTTATGAAGTGAGGACATCTTTATGAAGTGAGGACATTTTATGAAGTGAGGACATCTTTATGAAGTGAGGACATTTTATGAAGTGAGGACATCTTTATGAAGCGAGGACATCTTTATAAAGTGAGGACATCTATATGAAGTGAGGACATCTTTATGAAGTGAGGACATCTTTATGAAGTGAGGACATTTTATAAAGTGAGGACATCTTTATGAAGTGAGGACATCTTTATGAAGTGAGGACATTTTATAAAGTGAGGACATCTTTATGAAGTGAGGACATCTTTATGAAGTGAGGACATTTTATAAAGTGAGGACATCTTTATAAAGTGAGGACATCTTTATAAAGTGAGGACATCTTTATGAAGTGAGGACATTTTATGAAGTGAGGACATCTTTATGAAGTGAGGACATTTTTATGAAGTGAGGACATCTTTATGAAGTGAGGACATCTTTACGAAGCGAGGACATTTTTATAAAGTGAGGACATCTTTACGAAGTGAGGACATTTTATAAAGTGAGGACATCTTTACGAAGTGAGGACATTTTATAAAGTGAGGACATCTTTATGAAGTGAGGACATCTTTACGAAGTGAGGACCACACCTCAGGCTACGGTCAGTGAACGTCTGTGACGCAGTTTTAAACTCAGAGGGTCTGAATCAAAACTTTGTTATTTGACTCGATGAATGATTAATGCCTGAATGTTTCATGTCCTTGTTGTGTTGTCAGGTCATTATTGTGCTGCTCCTGCAGGGGGCGCTCTTCATCCTTCAACATGTCACATGTGTATCCAGCCTGTCTCTGAGCAGTTTAGGGCTCGCTCTGTAAATAGGACACATTAATATATGTCTTTCTTCTCTGTAGAAGTCGTACAGTTGGGGTTCTGTGTGTAACAGAGGAAAGTGTGTGATCTCTGAGTGTTCACCCTCAGAGGAGAGAGAGCTCCATCAGTGTGAGCTGCAGCATTGATGATGTTCCTGCAGGAGCTGCTCATGACCAGCAGGGGGAGACGTCTGCTCAGGAACATCATGCTGAGGACAGAGTTCAAAGTCTAAAATAAGTCTAAACTTTGCATCTTTTCCACATTTCTGATCCAAATAATAAAAACTTGACATGTCAGCACTGTGAGGAGCTTTTATTGTGTGAGCACAGATACACTGAAGACAGCAGAGGGCGCTAAAGCTCTCTGACTCAGAACTGATGCTCCGTGGTGACAGCAGAGATGACGTCATCATGCTCATCATCCAATCCCTGCTCAGTGAGGGTGGGCAGGGCCGTCTCCATGGAGACGGGCAGGTCTTTTCCTGCAGTCAGAGCAGGTCAGAAAGAACATGAATCAAGAGATTGATTAGTTCATTGATTGATTGATTGACAGGTCAGTGATTGATCAGAGTGTTACCTCTGTGTCCATACAGAGACACCATGAGGACAGTGGAGACGAGGTACGGACAGAACACCACCAGGTGGAGGACCACTCTTAACACCAGCTGGAGGGTGGAACAGTCACAGGGAGGGACTGCAGAGGTGGGCGGAGCTAAGGGGGTGCTTGTTGTTGTTGTTGTTGTTGTTGTTGTTATTGTGGGTCTCTCTGAAATGATCAAACATCAGAGTGACTCTGTGAACGTTGAGACCTGCTGCAGAGACACAGACAGGTGGAGCTCCTCACCTGTGACAGAGATCCAGCTGGGTGGAGACTCTCCATGACCGCTGATGTTACAGCTGTAGAGGCCTTCATCAGAGCTGGAAACATGGAGGATGGTCATGTGACCTGCAGGCTGAGTGCTGAGGAGGGAGCCATCTTTATAGAAAGCAGCTGGGAGGGTGGAGGCAGGGGGCCTTGTTGTACAGGTCAGAGTGACGGGGTCTCCCTCCATCACAGGGAGGACAGGACTCTGCAGGATCACTGCTCCACCTCCACACAGAGACACACTACAGCATTTCATGCAGACACACACAGCTTCATCAGCACTGAGTCCACAGGCTCATCTTACCAGAGACAGTCAGGTTGATGCTGCTGCTGGTCTGTCCCTGTCTGGACTCACACCAGTACACTCCACTGTCCCAGGGGAGGACGTAGTCCATCTCACAGGAAGAACCAGCTGGTCTTCCCCACCCTTGTCCACACTGAGACACCTGTCCTCTGATGGTGTTTCTCCTCAGAGTCCATCCAGCAGAGCTGTCGTCCTCCTCACAGCTCAGAGACACAGAGTCTCCTTTAAACAGCTGAGAGCTGCTGGGACTCACCTTCAGACCAGCTGTGAGGACAGAGAGGACACAACAACAGCGTTGATGCAGTCAGACAGAACCAGAGACAGAAGACCTGCACTCACCTCCGTCTGTCCAACAGCACAGCAGAGAGGACACAGCTGGACAGAAATGAGACAGTGAGACACGTCTGTCAGCATGTACACACACACACACACAGACACACACACACACACAGCAGCTACCTTTGTGAGGACATTCATTGTGCATTCTCCAGCCTCTTACTGTAACCAGAACCTGATCATATTATATTATTAACCCTAATACCAGGTCTGAACCCTGAATCCACAATTTGAAAGAGTATAAAAAGTAAAGACTACGCATACACACACACACACACACAGACACACACACACACACACACACACACACACACACACAGACACACACACAGCAGGTGTAGACTCACCCAGCAGCAGCTGCACAGATGTAGCTTCCATTCTGCAGTGTGTGTCCTCTGAGTGTGTGTCTTCACTCTGCTGCAGCTACCAGGAAACACTTTGATGAGAAAGATGAAGCCACAGACACACAAACACAAGCACACAATGACATGACAACAACACTCACATCCTCATTTTTATTTTTACATGATGGTGTTAGAGTGTCTCTCATCAACCGACCTGACACCTACGACCACAGAACAACAGCAGCAACACAAGAAGCACAGAGACACACAACACATGCACAGAGACACAACACATGAACAGACACACAACACATGCACAGAGACACACAACACATGTACAGACACACAACACATGCACAGAGACACACAACACATGCACAGAGACACACAACACATGCACAGAGACACATAACACATGTACAGAGACACACAACACATGCACAGAGACACACAACACATGTACAGAGACACACAACACATGCACAGAGACACACAACACATGCACAGAGACACACAACAGATGTACAGAGACACACAACACATGCACAGAGACACACAACACATGTACAGAGACACACAACACATATACAGAGACACACAACACATGTACAGAGACACACAACACATGCAGAGAGACACACAACACATGTACAGAGACACACAACACATGCACAGAGACACACAACACATGCAGAGACACATAACACATGTACAGAGACACATAACACATGCACAGAGACACATAACACATGTACAGAGACACACAACACATGCACAGAGACACACAACACATGCACAGAGACACACAACACATGTACAGAGACACACAACACAGACACACAACACATGCAGAGAGACACACAACACATGCACAGAGACACACAACACATGCACAGAGACACACAACACATGTACAGAGACACACAACACATGTACAGAGACACACAACACGCACAGAGACACACAACACATGCACAGAGACACACAACACATGTACAGACACACATGCACAGAGACACACAACACATGCACAGACTCACAAGACATGTACAGACACAACACATGCACAGACTCACAACACATGCACAGACTCACAAGACATGTACAGACACAACACATGTACAGACACAACACATGCACAGAGACACACAACACATGCACAGACTCACAAGACATGTACAGACACAACACATGCACAGACTCACAACACATGCACAGACTCACAAGACATGTACAGACACAACACATGCACAGACTCACAACACATGCACAGACTCACAAGACATGTACAGACACAACACATGTACAGACACAACACATGCACAGAGACACACAACACATGTACAGACACACATGCACAGAGACACACAACACATGCACAGACACACAACACATGCACAGACTCACAACACATGCACAGACTCACAAGACATGTACAGACACAACACATGTACAGACACAACACATGCACAGAGACACACAACACATGTACAGACACACATGTACAGAGACACACAACACATGCACAGACTCACAACACATGCACAGACTCACAAGACATGTACAGAGACACATAACACATGTACAGAGACACACAACACATGCACAGAGACACACAACAGATGTACAGAGACACACAACACATGTACAGAGACACACAACACATGCACAGAGACACACAACACATGTACAGAGACACACAACACATGCACAGAAACACATAACACATGTACAGAGACACACAACACATGCACAGAGACACACAACACATGTACAGAGACACACAACACATGCACAGAGACACATAACACATGTACAGAGACACACAACACATGCACAGAGACACACAACACATGTACAGAGACACACAACACATGCACAGAGACACACAACACATGCACAGAGACACACAACACATGTACAGAGACACACAACACATGCAGAGAGACACACAACACATGCACAGAGACACACAACACATGCACAGAGACACACAACACATGTACAGAGACACACAACACATGCACAGAGACACACAACACATGTACAGACACACATGCACAGAGACACACAACACATGCACAGACTCACAAGACATGTACAGACACAACACATGCACAGACTCACAACACATGCACAGACTCACAAGACATGTACAGACACAACACATGTACAGACACAACACATGCACAGAGACACACAACACATGTACAGACACACATGCACAGAGACACACAACACATGCACAGACTCACAACACATGCACAGACTCACAAGACATGTACAGACACAATACATGTACAGACACAACACATGCACAGAGACACACAACACATGTACAGACACACATGTACAGAGACACACAACACATGCACAGAGACACACAACACATGCACAGACTCACAAGACATGTACAGACACAACACATGCACAGACTCACAACACATGTAGAGACTCATGTACTGCTGGTTTGCTTGCTTCTTGTATTTTACGTGTGCTCACTTAGCAAACGATAGGCCCATGCTTTTGTATTATTCATGCTGTTGCATGTCCTTTCCACTAGATGGCAATGAAAGCTCAGGAATGGAGACCATTGTTGGTGTGAGGTGTGTGAGGGGAGGAATTATCGTAGCAGCCTAGCATAGCTAGCTGATGTAGGCTATTTAGCTTCTAGCTATGGCTGGCACTACACATCAATGTGCTCAATTGCTGCTATGCTAACTGACCTGAAGGATGTGGCGGTCATTGGCTGCTGTGGCAGGATCACTGGATGTTGCTGGATGTTTTAATGTAATTTACAGCGAACATGGTGTCAGGGTTGTAATCATTTTTATTTATTTTATTACTTCAGTCCCCCTGCTCTCCCCACCACACACACCCACTGCTTGAGACCTGCAGACAGCTCAGCAGCAGCCAATAGGATTCCTGTGTGTGGTGCACTCTGTCTCAGAGACAGTGGGTGGAGCTACAGGACGCTCTGGTTGGTCTGCTGCTGAAATATCAACAAGTTCTTCAGTTCAGAGAAGCTGCAGTCCAACCGATTCATCAGGCGGAGGAAAAGGAGCGCTGCTCTTCTTCTGGGCTTTTTATAGTTCACCAAACAGCAGCAGCAACAAACACACCAATGATGCCTCCAACCAGTCCAACGGGTCCCTGACTGCTGATTTCCTCATCTCCTCCTTCCTTGTCTCCTTCCTCCTTGTCTCCTCCTCCCTTGTGTCCTCATCCCTTGTCTCCTCTTTCCTCATCTCCTCCTCCCTCGTCTCCTCCTCCCTGGTTTCCTCTTTCCTCATCTCCTCCTTCCTTGTCTCCTCCTCCCTGGTTTCCTCTTTCCTCATCTCCTCCTTCCTTGTCTACTCCTCCCTTGTCTCTTCCTCCCTCATCTCCTCCTCCCTGGTTTCCTCTTTCCTCATCTCCTCCTTCCTTGTCTACTCCTCCCTCATCTCCTCCTCCCTGGTTTTCTCTTTCCTCGTCTCCTCCTTCCTTGTCTCCTCCTCCCTTGTCTCTTCCTCCCTCATCTCCTCCTCCCTGGTTTCCTCTTTCGTCATCTCCTCCTCCCTCGTCTCCTCCTCCCTGGTTTCCTCTTTCGTCATCTCCTCCTCCCTCGTCTCCTCCTCCCTGGTTTCCTCTTTCCTCATCTCCTCCTCCCTCCTCTCCTCCCCCGCTGTCTCCTCCTCTGTGACCTGCAGAGCAGAAAGAGCTGTGATCAGTCTGAAGAACATCACACTGCTGTCAGACATCATCTGCTGCTCACCAGGCCTGTTCTGACCAAACAAACTGTGGTCAGAGCAGGAACTCAGAGCATCAAACAGCAGCTGAAGTTAAAGCATTCTGACATGTAACTTTGAGTATATGCTGTACTTCACTTAGATCAGCTGCTTCATCAGGAGGAGGAGGAGGAGGAGGAGGAGGAGGGCTGCTCCTCATCCAGCGTCTTTTAAAGATCAACAGACCAACAACAGCAACCAGAGCGACAAGAATGAGGACTCCAACAATCAGTCCAACAATCAGGCCAACATGTCCTTCTCTGTGACCTGCAGAGCAGAAAGAGCTGTGATCAGTCTGAAGAACATCACACTGCTGTCAGACATCATCTGCTGCACACACACACACACACACACACACACACACACACACACACACACACACACACACACACACACACACACACACACACACACACACACACACACACACACACACAGACACACACACACACACACACACACACACACACACACACCTTGAACTACAGACAGACTGACAGTCTTGATGGGGTCATCCTTTAAAAGAACGCCTCTCTTCCTGCGGGTTGTTCCTTCCTGTCTGACTTCACACTCATATGTCCCGCTGTCATAAGTCATCACATTCTTCAGGATCAGAGACACGTCTCCATCCTCCTTCCATCCCTCCTTCAGCTCCACCCGACCATTAAAAGATGGATGCTGCTGTGTTGGGTCAGGCTGATCATCTCTGTACAGCAGGACGTATTCATCTGTCTTCAGGTCAGCTCTGCTCCACTGTACAACTATGATGTTGTTCCTGTTATTAACTCCACAGGACAGAGTGACAGTCTGTCCAGGTCCAGCTGTGACCTGTTCATCTGAATGAGAGCAGAGAGGTTAAAGAGTTAAACTGCCTCACATCCACAGCAGCCAGTCAGAGTGGACACTGATCACATGATCTCAGACCTTGGTCTACAAAGCACTGAATGGTCTTATTGGATCCCTATGAAGCATCCAGACCCCTGAGATCATCAGGGACAGGCCTGCTGTGTGGACCCAGGGTCAGGACCAGACAGAGGGAAGCAGGATTCAGTTACTCTGCCCCTCAGCTGTGGAGCAGCCTTCCTGAATAACAGCCAGGCCCACTTTTACTGCAGCTTTCCTGTGAATTCTTATGTATTAAACGTAGCTACTGACTGAACTGCTCTCTCACATTTCATCTGTTATGATGTAATGTCCCTGTTGTTGCTACTTGAATGTCTTCATGTGTATTTTATGGTCCTCTGTAGAGCCCTCTGAGTTGCATTCTGTATGAATGCTGCTGTTTGCTCGTTAACACTGTCTGTTGTTAAACTGCCAGCTGTACACAGTGTATGAGACGCAGCACTTCACTCAAGGAGACCAGCTTGAGCTCAGCACTCCATGACCCCCACCTAGTCTGCGTCATGTCATGGTTTCTGATTGTTTTACCTTCATGCTGTAAATGTAAAGGCCTCCTGAGAAAATCTGGCCCTCCCTGTAGAGGTTTGGACGCCCCTGCTCTACATGGACAGTGCAACACGTGTGTTTATTTACACCCTGATGGACAAGGACACCAAGGTCCACAGACCAGGTGGAGAGGACTTTATACATTACTACATTACTCCTTTCTAACTATCATCACTTCAAAAACAATTCAAATTCTGTATCTGCTGTTTTATCTTATCTTATCTTATCAAAAACACAATTTCCCCATTGGGGGACTAATAAAGGTTTCTTGTCCTCAGCAGATGCCTCCGCTCTGACCCTGGTGTGTTTAAACTGGGCTGTGATGGTCTGAACTCACAGAGGTCCAAACAGGACGTGATGGA
The DNA here is from genome assembly GCF_900634625.1 of Parambassis ranga. Classification (NCBI taxonomy): domain Eukaryota; kingdom Metazoa; phylum Chordata; class Actinopteri; family Ambassidae; genus Parambassis; species Parambassis ranga. The sequence continues at coordinate 329,295 of NC_041026.1, read as the reverse complement.
TCCCTGAGACAGGACCAAAGACACCCAGACTGTCCACAGGAAGTCTTCAAAATCAAACACACACATTAACCTGAACAAGAGGACCACATGGCCGCTAACACCCTGTGACAGCAAAGCAGGGTCATGTGATCATGGCTACAACTTATTACACTTAAAGTGAGGCCGCTCCATTTGAATCTGTGTGGACAGAGCCTAAAGTGTTAAACAGGAGTCTGTCTGTGTACACATCAAAGACATGAAGAGTTCATTAAAGTGACTCACCTGCAGCCTCACAACAGTCCAGCAGGGCCACAAACAGCAGCAACCAGCACCGAGACATTTAACCCCTGAAGCTCTGACCCGTTAAATCAAAGAACCATCAGAGCTCTGAGTCTGAGGGTCACAGCAGACCTTCACAGACCGTCTGGACAGACCCCGCCCTGGAAGTTTAAGAAAAAGTTGTTGACCTCTCAGTTTCCACCCGGACAACATTCATGACCGTACCAAACGGACCCGGAAGTGCGTCATGCTAGTAAACAGCGGCAGCATGGCGGCTGTTACAGTGATGGATGGAAACACCGCGGAGGGTTTGAGAACAGCGTCCAAAGAAGTCCCAGAGACCCGCCGCTGCATCCCGGGAGATCTTATCCGTGCTGGACAGGGTCGTAGCCGGGTACGAGGAGGAGGCTTCGGGCCTCAGGCAGGAGATACACGGCCAGAGGAGCTGCCCTGACCCCGCCTGGCTTTGGGAGAGGTCAGACACAGAGGACGGAGACGACAATGAAGGAGGAGGTCAGTTTTGGACAATAAACTGGGCCGGTGGTGCTGTGGGGGTGGAGCTGGACTCCCTGACAGCAGGGTCAGACAGAAGGCCGCAGGTTTCCTGTTCACAAAGACTCAGTGCCCGCTTTGGATCATCCCAGCAGCACTCATCTGCTCCAGCCATGCCCCAGACCCCACGTCCATCTGGCTCCTGCACCACTCCACTCACTGTACAGGAGCACGAGGTCAGACGTGTACAGTGACCCCAAGAAGGCTCCCGGCCCAGACGGAGTACCCACCAGCTCACCCCCAGCTTTACCAGGACCTTCTACCTCTCACTGGCCCAGGCAGTCATCCCACCCTGCCTGAAATCCTCCACAGTAGTCCCGGTGCCAAAGAAGTCTCCCATCACCAGGATGCTCTTTGTGGGTTACAGTTCTGCCTTTAACACAATAATCCCAGACAGACTGTGCTCTAAACCGAACACTCGGCCTCCCTCCCCCCACATGTCCCTGGATAAAGGACTTTCTCACAGCACCGATCCAGCCCCCCTTTACATCTACGCAGAGTGTGTGGAGAGGGTCCACACCATCAGGTTTCTTGGCGTCCTCATCTCAGCGGACATCTCCTGGTCAGAGAACATCCCCTCAATCATCCAGAAGGCTCAGCAGAGTCCTCAGGAAGCACGACCTAAACCCGCCCTGCTGCTGACCTCCCTCATCCACTGAGAGCCTGCTGACATGCTGCATACTGTGTACAGACCATATTAATATTCTCAGGACTGTGAACTGACTCCTGTTTATATTGTAAATCTTTTTCTTAATGTCTTTCATACGTCTCTTTTTATACATTGCTTTATGCACTGAAACTAGATCAGGCTTGAATCTCATTGCACTGTGTACAGTGACAATAAAAGGCATTCTATTCTAGTCTAGTCTGTGGCCTGTAGGGGGCGCTCAAACACTCTGACAGTTCCTCCTCTGTCTGACCATGTGACAGTGTTTAAAGCAGAGACACAGGAAGTGTGCCAACTACAGCCACTTCCTGCCACACACAGCAGGACGGACAGAGTGTCTGAAGATAATAATCCACGGTTCTCCCAGAGGCTGCTTCAGGGACTGCAGACAGATCCTGCTGTTCATGCTGCTCTGCTTCTTCTTCCTCTTCCTGCTTCACTGCACACAGAAGCTGTAGTGACTGTGGTCATCAGACAGGAAGCCCTCAGACTGACAGTCAGGACGGAGGAGGCTCCACCTGATGTGACGGAGAACATATCAAACTCATCACACAGCAGGATGGAGGAAACATGGCCGCTGTGGCTGCTCTGTGAGTACACTGCACATTTTACAGGCCTCCTCTGTGCTGTTTGATGTGAAGCCTCAAACTAACCTGACTGTCATGTCTCTGCAGTGCTGAGCTCCCTGCTGTGCTGCAGCTCCAACCAAGCAGCAGACCACACCTCAGACTACACCTCAGACTACACCTCAAGATACGGTCAGTGAACGTCTCACAGCTCAGTCTGTTCAGTCCTTGTTAGGGAGCCTTGATATATGAAGGCTGAATAGAGACTTAGTGAATGTGTTGTTGGTGTTTGAATTCTAATGGATCAGCAGGTCTGAAGGTGAGTCCCAGCAGCTCTCAGCTGTTTAAAGGAGACTCTGTGTCTCTGAGCTGTGAGGAGGACGACAGCTCTGCTGGATGGACTCTGAGGAGAAAGACCACCAGAGGACAGGTGTCTCAGTGTGAAGACTGGGGACAACCAGCTGGTTCTTCCTGTAAGATGGGCTACGTCCTCCCCTGGGACAGTGGAGTGTACTGGTGTGAGTCCAGACAGGGACAGACCAGCAGCAGCATCAACCTGACTGTCTCTGGTAAGATGAGCCTGTGGACTCAGTGCTGATGAAGCTGTGTGTGTCTGCATGAAATGCTGTAGTGTGTCTCTGTGTGGAGGTGGAGCAGTGATCCTGCAGAGTCCTGTCCTCCCTGTGATGGAGGGAGACCCCGTCACTCTGACCTGTACAACAAGGACCCCTGCCTCCACCCTCCCAGCTGCTTTCTATAAAGATGGCTCCCTCCTCAGCACTCAGCCTGCAGGTCACATGACCATCCTCCATGTTTCCAGCTCTGATGAAGGCCTCTACAGCTGTGACATCAGCGGTCATGGAGAGTCTCCACCCAGCTGGATCTCTGTCACAGGTGAGGAGCTCCACCTGTCTGTGTCTCTGCAGCAGGTCTCAACGTTCACAGAGTCACTCTGATGTTTGATCATTTCAGGGAGACCTTCAACCACAACTACAACAACAACAACAACAACAACCACTCCCTCAGCTCCGCCCCCTGTCTCCCTCCAGCTGGTGTTCAGAGTGGTCCTCCACCTGGTGGTGTTCTGTCCGTACCTCGTCTCCACTGTCCTCATGGTGTCTCTGTATGGACACAGAGGTAACACTCTGATCAATCACTGACCTGTCAATCAATCAATCAATAAACTAATCAATCTCTTGATTCATGTTCTTTCTGACCTGCTCTGACTGCAGGAAAAGACCTGCCCGTCTCCATGGAGATGGCCCCGCCCACCCTCACTGAGCAGGGATTGGATGATGAGTATGATGACGTCATCTCAGCTGTCACCACGGAGCATCAGTTCTGAGTCAGAGAGCTTTAGCGCCCCCTGCTGTGTGTCTGTGTGTAGTGGATATATCCACTGTGAGATGTCCTAACAGGGCCACCGTACAGAGGTCTGACATCAGGACACTTTGAATATTTCTTATATATTTTTATCTTTAGTTGTTTCATGTCCTTGTTGTGTTGTCAGGTCATTACTGTGCTGCTCCTGCAGGGGGCGCTCTTCATCCTTCAACATGTCACATGTGTATCCAGCCTGTCTCTGAGCAGTGTAGGGCTCGCTCTGTAAATAGGACACATTAATATATGTGTCAACAAACCAACCTGTTTATGGCAGCGGCCATTACCACCAGCAGTGTTGTCATAGCAACAGGTCAGTGGTCACCATGAGGTCATGCTGTCATGTGTGTGTGAGTGAATGGTGATGACTGTCTGCATTCATTGTATCTGTGCTCACACAATAAAAGCTCCTCACAGTGCTGACATGTCACGTTTTTATTATTTGGATCAGAAATGTGGAAAAGATGCAAAGTTCACAGGATACAGCTGCTCTGAGGATGAAGATGATGAAGATGATGATGAAGATGATGATGGTGATGATGATGATGATGGTGATGATGGTGATGGTGGTGATGGTGGTGATGATGATGATGGTGATGATGATGATGATGAAGATGATGTTGATGAAGGTGATGATGATGATGATGATGAAGATGATGATGGTGGTGATGGCGCTGTCAGTGGTGATGATGTCACAGGGCACGCTGTGTGCTGAATAAACTGGAACATGTTGTGTTCATGCTGATGCTGCCGTTGCCATGGAGACAGGAGGTCACCTCCTGTCTGATGAGGGGAGGCAGATGTTTGTGTGTTTCAGTGTTTCACTTTGTTTTGAGCTCAGACTGAGTTTCAGTGTGCTCTCATTGGTCAGCTCCATCCTGTCTGCAGTCAGAGTGTGTGCAGCATCACTCAGGGATTCAGACAGAGACTCTCTTGAGTGTTGGTCATGTGACTGCTGCTCACAGTGACTCCATCATGGCTTCCTGCTGAGTGTGTGTTTGAGCTCAGACTGAAGTCTCTGAGTGTTTGTTCTGTTTGTAGTGTGCGGTTGTGGTTTGTGTGTGTTTGTGTATCTGCACTGAAGACAGGTGTGTGTCGGTGAGCCACAACCAGACAAGAAGCAGACACAGAACCACAGAGGAGGAGTCAGAGTTTATTGATCCCACTGAGAGCCACCGATCATCAGATTATAACACACACACACACACACACACACACACACACACACACACACACACACACACAGTGCTGCAGCTGGACTCAGAGTCTGGACTGATGGATCACTTCACTGCAGAGTAGAGGACGTCTGGCTCAGGTGGACGCCCTGAACACACAGAGGGGGGAGGGGGGGTGAGAAAAAGTAGCATTTATTTTGACTGACAAAATAACCACTAGAGGTCACTGTTCTAATATCTTGAACCCATGTGACCTTCCACTGGTTCTTCAGAGGACTCTGTGTGGACTCTCCTCTCAGTTCCTCCTTTGTTCACACGGTTCATTTATTTTTAAAGCAGACTGTGAAGCTGTCACATGAAGCTGCTGCTTTTATTCTGACACTTCGATCTTTATCTCTGTTCTGAGACGAGCTGCTGCTCTTTGTTCTCAGCTCTCTATTTTAAACTGTCTTCATGTTTCCATGGCAACAGTCCTCAGGTCTGATCAGTGTCTGTGTTCACACTGTGATCTAAAGCTGAGGAAGGGTCAGTCACAGACCATCAGTTACCAGTGGTCATGTAGCGCCCCCTGTGGCCGTATGCATGTAGTGCATACTCAAGTTGGCTTGGAGAGGGATTATTTATTTATTTATTTAATTGTTTTGGGCAAGCCAAGTGTAAACAGTTAGCTCTGATGTAGCCACACTACATTGACTTGTTGTTTATCAGTCATTAACTGTTCAGAGTTGATGGAAAGCTAACAGTGAGCTAGCTGACTAGCTAACAGCACATGGAGGTCAGAGTCTGAGCGTCTTAAAGGGACAGTTCACAGATCAGTGTCAGCTGTACCTCTGCTCCTCTGCTGATTGATGACGACTCGTCCATAAGAGACGTCTCCTGTCCTCACTGCTGAGTACACTGCAGCTGGATCACACTCTGCACACACACACACAGAGTATAAATACTAATGAGGTCAGTGTTAACATGTCCGTTTTTCTCTGTAACAGGAAGAGATGCCCACAGAGCTTCACCTCTGTCAACACATGGTTTTTTCCACCCTTTGTCACCATGAACACACAGAGACGACAACTGAATGGAAACATCAGCAGGAAGTTGAGCTGTGGTTTCACGCCCGGTTTAAAGATACAAAATGATCAGGTGTGAACGGTCAGTTCGAGCTGCAGAAACCACACACATGCCTCCACGACATGCAGAGGCACAACGTCTGTTTGTGGGTTAGTTCAACAACAACAGTAGAGACTGAACTAATGAACACAAAATGAGATTATAACACAATGAGATTATAACACAATGAGATTACAACACAATGAGATTATAATAAACTGTGGGATTAAAGAGGATTAGAATCAGAAATCTAACTGTAAAATTAAAAAACAAGTAGCAGAATCATGATGAAATCATGACAACTCAAAAGGCAGAGACCTGATTGGCTGTCTGTGCATGTTGACTTCCTGGTTAGAGCAGCTTACCTCTGGTCTTTGACTTGTCTCTCTGCTGTTTGATGACGACTTGTCCATAAGTGACGTCTCCTGTCCTCACTGCTGAGTACACTGCAGCTGGATCACACTCTGATGATAAAAGAGCATAAATACTAATGAGTCAGGTCAGTGTTCCTCTGAAACAGGAAGAGATGGCCACAGAGCTGCACTTTGTCACCATGAACACACACAGACTATCATTCAGTGGAAGCAGCAGCAGGAAGCTGTGGTTCCACACAGTCTGAAAACATCAAACAATTCTCATCAGTATGAACGGTCAGTTAGAAAACACGTCTGTTTTCATTTCATGTCTGGGCTAAAGGAGGAATTTACAAACTAATGGATTTGTATTTGAATAATAACTATGCTTCCTTTGAGCAACTTGTGAATACATTCAGTATCCCTAGGTCCCACTTTTTTAGATATTTACAGTTACGAAGTTTTGTGGCTTCTCACTGCCCTTGCTTACCCTCCCGCCCCCCTGAATCCTTGCTAGACAGTATACTTAAATTTAAGTCCACCACAAAGCAGGTTATAGGTAAAGTTTACAAACTCCTCAGCTCACATGATTCAGAACCTCTAGTGCAACTTAAAACTAAGTGGGAAGAAGATTTAAAGGAAAGAATCTCAGATGCAACCTGGCAGAAAATTGATCAGTTTGACTCAGGCGTTTTCTTTTTACCTGAGTGTTTCTATTTTTGTGATGCTTTCATTTTAATGTTAATTTTATTTACTGTAAACCAGCTTCCCATATGGCTGACCTTGAACAAAAAAAAAGACACAAACTGTACATTGAAAACCAACAAATGTCTGTAACAACCCAAAAGACAGTGCAGAGATCTGATTGGCTGTCTGTGCATGCTGACTTCCTGGTTGCTGCTGCAGCTTCAGACATGTTGCTGTCTGGTGTCCATGCAGCAGCAGGTGAACTGAGGTCTTTCCATCAGAACAGAGCTGTTAGCTGTTAGCACGCTAACCGCAGCAACACAACACAGAGAGCAGCACACTGACTGTCGTCATGGCAGCAACACGTCCATGTTTGTTCATGTAAACTCTGAGCTGCAGGGCTGATGCTGTTACCTCGGCTCCGTCTGATTGGCTGCTGCTGTAATATCTGCAGGTCGCTGTACGTGATGTCATCACTTCCTGCTTCTTGAGCTGAGATGAAGCAAAGAGAAGAAGAACTCACTGAGAACATGACGGACATTTGAGACAGGACACAGAGAGACGTCCAGACGTTTGTGTCTCACCTGCAGGTTTACTACAAACACCACGTCTCACCAGGACCAGGACCAGGACCAGGACCAGGAGAAGACCACCAGAGACGGATGGCCACACAGTGAGATGGGGGAAAGGTGTAGGTGCAGTGGTTGTTGTTGTTGTTGTTGTTGTTGTTGGGGGTGTCCCTGAAATGATCAAACATCAGAGTGACTCTGTGAACGTTGAGACCTGCTGCAGAGACACAGACAGGTGGAGCTCCTCACCTGTGACAGAGATCCAGCTGGGTGGAGACTCTCCATGACCGCTGATGTCACAGCTGTAGAGGCCTTCATCAGAGCTGGAAACATGGAGGATGGTCATGTGACCTGCAGGCTGAGTGCTGAGGGGGGAGCCATCTTTATAGAAAGCAGCTGGGAGGGTGGAGGCAGGGGGCCTTGTTGTACAGGTCAGAGTGACGGGGTCTCCCTCCATCACAGGGAGGACAGGACTCTGCAGGATCACTGCTTCACCTCCACACAGAGACACACTACAGCATTTCATGCAGACACACACAGCTTCATCAGCACTGAGTCCACAGGCTCATCTTACCAGAGACAGTCAGGTTGATGCTGCTGCTGGTCTGTCCCTGTCTGGACTCACACCAGTACACTCCACTGTCCCAGGGGGCCACGTAGTCCATCTCACAGGAAGAATTAGCTGGTTCTCCAAACCCATCATGTCCACACTGAGACACCTGTCCTCTGGTGGTGTTTCTCCTCAGAGTCCATCCAGAAGAGCTGTCGTCCTCCTCACAGCTCAGAGACACAGAGTCTCCTTCAAACAGCTGAGAGCTGCTGGGACTCACCTTCAGACCTGTTGATCCATCACAGTGTTTAAATATCAACAACTGAAAAGATGAGACACATTCAGTGACTGTTTGTCTCACAGACAGTTAAACATATCAAACATTGTTTTTTTAAAAAAACCAAAAGCATCCATCCATCCATCTTCAACCGCTTATCCGGGGCCGGGTCGCGGGGGCAGCAGTCTAAGCAGGGACACCCAGACTTCCCTCTCACCAGACACTTCCTCCAGCTCCTCTGGGGGAATCCCGAGGTGTTCCCAGGCCAGCTGAGAGACATAGTCTCTCCACCGCGTCCTGGGTCTTCCCCGGGGCCTCCTCCCAGTGGGACATGCCCGGAACACCTCCCCAGGGAGGCGTCCAGGAGGCATCCGAACCAGATGCCCGAGCCATCTCAGCTGGCTCCTCTCGATGTGGAGGAGCAGCGGCTCTACTCCGAGCTCCTCTCGGGTGACTGAGCTTCTCACCCTATCTCTAAGGGAGCGCCCAGCCACCCTTCGAAGGAAACTCATTTCGGCCGCCTGTATTCGCGATCTCATTCTTTCGGTCACTACCCAAAGCTCATGACCATAGGTGAGGGTAGGAACGTAGATTGACCGGTAAATCGAGAGCTTCGCCTTCCGGCTCAGCTCCTTCTTCACCACAACAGACCGGTACAGCGACCGCATTACTGCGGAAGCTGCACCGATCCGTCTGTCAATCTCCCGCTCCATTTTTCCCTCACTCGTGAACGAGACCCCGAGATACACAAACTCCTCCACTTGGGGCAGGAGCTCTCCTCCGACCCAGAGAGCACAGACTACCTTTTTCCGGTCGAGAACCATGGCCTCAGACTTGGAGGTGCTGATTCTCATCCCAGCCGCTTCACACTCAGCTGCAAACCGCCCCAGTGCACACTGGAGGTCCCGGCTCGATGAAGCCAACAGGACAACATCATCTGCAAAAAGCAGAGATGAAATCCTATGGTTCCCGAACCAGATCCCCTCCGGTCCCTCGCTGCGCCTAGAAATTCTGTCCATAAAAATTATGAACAGAACCGGTGACAAAGGGCAGCCCTGCCGGAGTCCAACATGCACTGGGAACAGGTCTGACTTACTGCCGGCAATGCGAACCAAACTCCTGCTCCGGCCATACAGGGACCTAACAGCCCTCAGCAGAGGGCCACGGACCCCATACTCCCAGAGCACCTCCCACAAGATGCCGCGAGGGACACGGTCGAACGCCTTCTCCAAGTCCACAAAACACATGTGGACTGGTTGGGCGAGCTCCCATGAACCCTCCAGCACCCTGCAGAGGGTGTAGAGCTGGTCCAGCGTTCCGCGGCCAGGACGAAAACCACATTGCTCCTCCTGAATCCGAGGTTCGACTATAGGCCTGATTCTCCTCTCCAGTACCCTGGCATAGACTTTCCCAGGGAGGCTGAGGAGTGTGATCCCCCTGTAGTTGGAGCACACCCTCCGGTCCCCCTTTTTAAAAAGAGGGACCACCACCCCGGTCTGCCAGTCCAGCGGCACTGCCCCCGATTGCCACGCGATGTTGCAGAGGCGTGTCAGCCAAGACAGCCCCACAACATCCAGAGACTTAAGGTACCCAGGGCGAATCTCATCCACCCCCGTTGCCTTGCCGCCGGGGAGCTTTTTGACTACCTCGGCAACTTCAGCACAGGTGATGAACGAGTCCACCACTGAGTCATCAGCCTCCGCTTCCATAACGGAAGGCGTGTTGGTGGGATTGAGGAGACCCTCAAAGTACTCTTTCCACCATCCAACCACCCCCTCAGACGAGGTCAACAGCTCCCCACCTCCACTGAATACAGTGTTGGCAGAGTACTGCTTCCCCCTCCTGAGGCGCCGGACGGTTTGCCAGAATCTCTTTGAGGCTGACCGATAGTCCTCCTCCATGGCCTCCCCGAACTCCTCCCAGGCCCGAGTTTTTGCCTCTACAACTGCCCTCGCTGCAGCATGCTTGGCCTGCCGATACCTATCAGCTGCTTCAGGAGTCCCACAAGCCAAGCAGGCCCGATAGGACTCCTTCTTCAGCTTGACGGCATCCCTGACCTCCGGTGTCCACCACTGGGTCCGGGGATTGCCGCCACGACAGGCACCAGAGGCTTTGCGGCCGCAGCTTCGGACGGCTGCATCGACAACGGAGGTGGAAAACATGGTCCACTCCGACTCAATGTCTCCAGCCTCCCTCGGAATCTGGGTGAAGCTCTCCCGGAGGTGGGAGTTGAAGATCTCCCTAGCAGAGGGTTCGGCCAAACGCTCCCAACAGACCCGCACAGTACGTTTGGGCCTGCCGGGCCTGTCCAGCCTCTTCCCCCGCCAACGGATCCAACTCACCACCAGGTAGTGATCAGTTGACAGCTCAGCCCCTCTCTTCACCCGAGTGTCCAAAACACAAGGTCGAAGGTCAGCTGACACGATTACAAAATCGATCATTGACCTCCGGCCTAGGGTGTCCTGGTGCCACGTGCACCGATGGACAACCTTGTGCTCGAACATGGTGTTCGTTATGGACAAACCATGCCCAGCACAGAAGTCCAATAACAAAACACCACTCGGGTTCAGATCGGGGAGGCCGTTCCTCCCAATCACGCCTCTCCAGGTGTTACTGTCACTGCCCACGTGGGCGTTGAAGTCTCCCAGCAAGATGACAGAGTCCCCGGTTGGGGTGCCATCCAGCACCCCTCCCAGAGACTGTAAGAAGGTCAAGTACTCTACACTGCTGTTCGGCGCATACGCCGAAACCACAGTGAGAGACCTCTCCCCAACCCGAAGGCGCAGGGAGGCGACCCTCTCACATACTGGGGAAAACTCCAACACATGGCAGCTAAGCTGTGGGGCTATAAGCAAGCCCACACCAGCCCGCCGCCTCACACCATGGGCAACTCCAGAATAGAAGAGAGTCCCACCTCTCAAGGAGTTGGGTTCCAGAACCCGAGCTGTGCGTGGAGGCGAGCCCGACTATATCTAGTCGGTACCGCTCGGCCTCCCGCACGAGCTCGGGCTCCTTCCCCCCCAGCGAGGTGACATTCCATGTCCCCAGAGCCAGTTTCTGTGTCCCGTGGTCAGGTCGCCGAGGCCCCCGCCTTCGACTGCCACCCAATCCACTCTGCACCGGCCCCTTACGGTTCCTCCCACCGGTGGTGGGCCCATGGGAGGACCAAAACCAACCAAAAGCAAAACCTCCAAAATGTGAAACTAGCTGCTTTATTTAACCTTTTCAGGGCATGAATTAAAGAACCTTTTTCAGTCTAGTAACAACTGAATTGTGAGACGTTCACTGACCTTGGTTTGTTGTGCAGCACAGCAGTGAGGTCAGGACTGAAGAGAGATGACAAGTTAGTTTGATGTAAATACAAAAACATCACAAAAGATTGAGAGCTGATGAAGAATGAAGAAGTGTTGACCAAAGTAGATGAACAGAGGGACCAAAGCGCTGCCTTTTTTTTGTCCAGGTGTTCCTGCAGACTCATTTATTCATTGCCTCTTTTGTAAACCTGCCATGTTGTGCCGTGCCAGAGTCCTGCCTGCATCCTCAAACAGGGCAATAACTGCTACAGAAAGGCTACTAACAGTCCATCCTCTCTTGTTGTATTTTACATGTATCTCCTGTCTTTGATGTAAATCATCTCTAACACCCCCTCAAGCTCTGACTGAGCAGCTGTGTCCTCTCCACAGCAATGATCTGACTTCATCTGTTCACAGGGTTCAGTCTGAGCTCAGCTGGCCTGGTTCCACACTGACCCTCAGAGCAGCACACACACAGACACACACAGGTTGTGTACTTACAGAGCAGACGCAGCACAGCTGCTTCCTCCATCGTCCCTCTCTGTGATGTGTCATCATTAGCTGGTTGTCTGATGGTGGCACACAGTGAGGCCCGCCCTCTTCCTCTGGGTGGTCTGTAGAAGTCGTACCGTCTCTGAAAGGTTTCACATGTATGTGATTGATCCCTGATCAGTGATTGATCCCTGATCAGTGTGTTCCATGTAGACAGTGATCAGTCCCTGTTTCAGCTCCAGCTCATCGGCTCACTCTGACTGCACTGAATGAATGAGGAAGTCAAAGGGTTACCATGGTAACTGAAACACAGCTGCAGGTGTGTGTGGAGCAGGAACAGGTGTGTGTTCCCCCTCAGAGCAGAGAGCTCCATCAGTGTGAGGATGTTCCTGCAGGAGCTGCTGATGACCAGCAGGGGGAGACGTCTGCTCAGGAACTCATCATGCTGAGGACAAAGATGCCTGCTCTGGACTTGATATTTGCAATTCAAAAATTGTGTGTGCAACAAAATTACATCACAACAACAATAAATACAATAGACAGAGTTACAATAGACAGATAAGGTCTTCAGGAGTGTTCCCCCCTTCCAAAAGTGTCCCCAGCAGTGAGTCTGAGAATACTGAGGCAGAGCTGTGAGATCAGCTGTTCACTGTTCAAACATGCTTATATGAGAGTTAATCAGTGAGTGATGGTCTCTCATGGGGACTGTCTGTCTCTTCAGCTGGACACCATGACGTCAGTCAGCCCTGCAGTAGGCAGGTGTGTGATGTTGGACAAACAGCTGATCAGATGTAGAGAGCGTCACATCCACACAACCTATTTAAAGCAACAATGATGATTCAGGAAGGAAAACGAAGGATGTCACGTGATTTATAAGAAACGCTGCAGCCGGCGCATGCGCATTACCGTCTTTTTCTTAGCACTGTTAGAACATTGTTCTCTTCCAGCAGCTTCTCAGGGACAAATGACATTTTACTCTAGACAGATCCAACACAAACACTGTCACTGTTGTTAAACTGAGGCGCCACAAGAACACTAAGTTTGGTCCGTCACCTGTCACCGGGCAGACTTCAGTCGAGAAGGTTTTCAGCGCAAACGCCCACGAATCATAAACTCCACCCTGTTTGAACTGCGCAGACGCAGACTGAAACTTCCTCAGACAAACTTCCTCAGAGACTGAACAGTTCGTCAAACACAGAACCAGCCGCTCCTGCTCTCCAGGTGAGGATTTAATCATTTATTCTTCACCTGTGAGCTCTGTACATCACTTTAAACATGTTCCAGCTTCATTCTGTGTATTTTCTGTTTCATATGAACAACATAAAAGAAAGGAGAAGAAGAGGAACACAAAATGTCCGCTCCAACATCTGCGTCACTCTTTGTGCTGCTTCTCGGTCTGCTGACCTGTTCTCAGGCTGAGGGTGAGTCTGAGGTTTTATTTCAGTTTCAGGATGTTTACAGAAGCGTTTTGTATAAAATTAATAAATCCTGTTTTAAGAAAAAAAAGTGATTTAATGAGACAGAAAACATGTTTCTGGAGAAAAGTCAGCCTAAGAAATAGTCAATAGGACGAAAAGATTAGAACAGGGCTTCTAGAGGCTGGTTCTGTAGCACCACAGAAGGACCGGTGAAGAGCAGAGGGAGGTGGAGTATGCAGAACAGCCAGCCGATCTCACTGAGCTCTAAACCCCCGCCCTGCAGCTGGAAACTCACTAACAAGCATACTAATAATAAATGATGACACAATGCTTAATACACAGGAAAAGAGCTGCTGCACTGGGTCAGACATGGTGTTTAGACACTCCCAGTGACAATAGAATAGAAGTACCACAAGATATTTGATGCCAAAAAGATGATTGCACCGTATATGACTCTGTATTAAGGACTACAGTTACCCTGTGGACTTGACAGATGACCAGGGGCGGAGTGGGACAACTTTTCAGCCCAGGAGTTTAATGGCCAAGACCGGCCCATTACTCACCACATGAAAAATTAGGCAAAAATGTAGCACGTAATTAGGGGTGGGCGATATGGCAAAAATTTTATATCACGATTCTTTAATGATACAATCACGATTTTATCACGATTTGTTTTTACATTGACACTAATTTGCATGTTTCTGTGTAAATGACTTCAGGTAGCTGCTCTGTCACTTCTCAAAAACTATCAGTAGATTTTAAAGGCAAACAACAACTCTGATAACCTGCACTCAGTATTAGTTTTCACATGAAAATTTAAATAATTTACAGAACAAAATTCAAACAGGTTAAAAGAAGACTAATGTAGTTCTGTAAAGTATTATTCAACAGTCATTAAACAGACTGAAGTGTGCCTCCTAAGGTTAAACAATAAATACAGTATGAGACTTAAGTAACTCTTAAAGTTCAATGTGATTTAGAACAAATGATCAAACTTTCATGGGAATCATGTCTAAGGACAAACGGAGCTGCTGCTGTCAGCTCTGTCCACCGTTCACTAGAGTCCTCATGGAGCCTCTTCATCAAATGCCTGCGTTATTGTTTTGGTGACGTCATCAGCTGCTGCCTCTGTCTGCATCTGATGTACACACACACACACACACACACACACACACACACACACACAGGTGCTGACGGCACAACAGCAGCGAACCTGAATATAACGAGCTGGTAATGTTCAGAAAGGTGGGCGCGTACGCGCTCGTAGCATTAGAATACACGCGGCCCTTCCACTGCGACACACGTCGCGCGCAAACACACACACAGGCTTAGAACACGCGCAGTACCGAACATAAAGGTGGAGTTGGTTTCAGGGACCAGTTCCTCCGTTCTCTTTTCGTTTTCAGCCGTAGCTTCCTAACAGGGAGGCTGTCATTGGTTGGTCAGGTTCACATTAAGCACACTGAGAGTTGGACGAGTGAAAAAACTCATGCGTCTGAGCGAACATAGAACTGCAATTAATAGAAGGTGCTCTATGGACGATAAAACGATCTGTCCGTTCTGGTAGATCGCCGATACGTTCAAATCCTTCACGATCATTTATCGTCAAATCGCACAGCCCTACACGTAATATACATGTTTTATTACAGTATGGACAATATTCATAAATAACAACTCAATCCTGGCCTCTTCTTGTCCCTGTGGCTGTGTTTTTTACCCTGGGCCACTGCAGACTCACTGGACTCTGTCACCTTCTCTCAGAGTCTGCTTCACCTATGAATAATATGTAGATGGAAACACTAATGCCAGGACACAAACAGCATCTTTGTTATGTTAATGTATCAACACAATGAACTTTAAGCAGCCCTTTTTACTCACCACCGCTCGTTCAGCCGGGCCTGGGCCCTCCCTAATCTCGTTTTTTTCCATAGTGTCTTCCTGGCTTTGCTCCTCAGATGCTACAAAAAGCCATGAAATCTATGGACAGAGCTTCCGTGACGTTTCTGAAGAGCTGTTCTGAGGCTCAGTGGGAGGTTCCGGGACCACCGCCATGTTGGTAGCGTCACGTCCGCCAAAACTCCAAATATGGACAAAGAGGGGGAGCACGAGCAGAGTTTAGGGGGGCGGGCGATCGTGGAACCAGGAAACTCGCGCTGTGATACGGCAAGCGCCTGTGACTCAAGTAATTTTAAAAGTAATTTTAAGTCCGAATACAATTAAAGTGTGGGTTGTAAAAAAATTCACCCCCCGTACTACTGACACTAGAAGAGAAACTATCATCTGAGACCAGAGTGGTTTTTGTACCAGGCTGTAAACATGTTTTGCTGTGAAGTCGCCATTTTTACATGGGAGTCAATGGGAAATTACTCGCTTTTGGAGCCAGCCCCCAGTGGCTGCAGCATGAACTACAAGTTTTGACACTTCCGCATGGGCTTCAAGTCTGAGGCCCGAAGGTTGCTGCTTGATTTTTTTTTTTTACCCACTTCTCTGACCCCATCTAGACTTTTGGTAGAGACGCGCTGCAGTGGACTAAACCAATGGTGAACAAGTGCAAACACAAAATCACTGTGGGATTCATGAAACCTGCGCATCCGCCAGTTTTGTTCTCATCACCTTGCATACGTGCATGAAAGTAGTGATTAGCATACTACCACACCCCCATTTCTCCATTTAAGGATTCCGCTTGCCTAGAGTTGAGTTGAGTTTGTGAGTTAAAGGCCCGTTTTACCTCAGCCCCGATCCTGATCCAGCCGGATCCTACCAGACAATTCATCGTAGAGGTAGATGCTTCGGATTCAGGGGTAGGGGCCATCCTGTCTAAGCGCTCTGCAGAGGATGATAAACTTCACCCCTGTGCATTCTTCTCTCGCCGCCTCATCTCTGCAGAGCAGAACTATGACGTGGGAAACCGTGACCTGCTCGCCGTAAAGTTGGCTTTGGAGGAATGGAGACATTGGCTGGAGGGTTCCGAGCAACCCTTTGTGGTTTGGACCGACCACAAGAACCTGGAGTTCATAAGGGGAGCTAAGAGACTGAACTCCCGCCAATCCTGCTTTGGGTCCACTCTTCTCGCTGGTCCTGTCACCCTGGAGTCCGCCGCACTGTCAACCTGCTTCAACGCCATTTCTGGTGGCCTTCTTTGGAACGGGGCACGAAAGAGTTCGTCTCTGCCTGCTCTGCCTGCTCCCACGGCTTGTCCTCTCATCGTCCTCCTGCCGGCCCGCTCCGTCCTCTCCCAGTGCCCGGTCGCCCTTGGTCCCATATTGCACTGGATTTCATCACGGGCCTTCCGCCGTCCGATGGTAACACAGTCATCCTCACCATTGTGGACCTGTACATTTTGTACCCCTCCCCAAGCTTCCATCTGCCTTCGAGACGGCTCAACTGCTGGTCACCCATGTCTTCCGGCTCCATGGCATCCCCACTGACATCGTTTCTGACAGAGGTCCTCAATTCACCTCCGGTGTTTGGAGAGCATTCTGCCGGGCACTGGGGGCCTCCGTCCGTCGTCGGGCTTCCATCCCCAGATGAACGGACAGACGGAGCGGGCCAACCAACATCTGGAGTCGACTCTGCGCTGTGTTGTGGCCACCAATCAAGGAACCTGGAGTTCCCACCTGCCCTGGGTTGAATACGCCCACAACTCCCAGTCCTGTGCGGCTACCGGCTTGTCTCCCTTCGAGGCCTCATTGGGTTATCTGCCCCCCCTCTTCCCGACCCAGGAGGAGGAGTTGGCCGTCCCCTCAGTACAACACCACCTGGGGCGCTGCCGTCGGATCTGGAAGCAGGTCAGGAGAGCCCTGCTCCGTTCCACCGACCAGAACCGGAGGTCAGCCGATCGCCACCGCACACCTGCCCCCCCCTACCAAGAAGGTCAGTCCGTCCTCCTGTCCACTAACACCATCCCCTTACGGACAGAGTCCCGTAAACTTTCCCCCCAGTTCATTGGTCCATTCAAAATCCTGAAGCTCATTAATCCAGCCACAGTCAAACTGGCACTTCCCTCATCTATGAGGATCCATCCTGTTTTTCACGTCTCCCACATCAAGCCTGCTACCCATAGCCCTCTGCAGCCGCCTGTTCCCCCTCCTCCACCTCCTCGCATCATCGATGGCGCCCCCGCCTACACGGTCCGGAGGCTGGTGGATGTGCACCGCCGAGGCAGAGGTTTGCAGTATCTGGTGGATTGGGAGGGGTACGGACCTGAAGAACGCTCCTGGGTCCCCAGGTCTGCCATCTATGACCCTGCGTTGGTTCAGGAGTTCCACTGTCTCCACCCTGACACGCCCGGGGGTCCGCCAGGAGGCGTCCGTTGAAGGGGGGGTACTGTGGTGAGATGCATGAGCACCCTCTTTTGGCCTACTGGTTGTTCTGTTTTTCTTTGTTTTCCCTTTGCTTTTTCTTTCAGGCGCTCTGTTGGGCTGCAGCTTCCTCTGGGCGGAGTACTGGGCTGATTGGTCTCACCTGTTTCTCATCTACATTAAGTAGAGTAGTAGAGTAGCCTATTTAAGGACTCCACTTACCTGCCTTCCTCATCAGTTCTTCAACTAACGTCGTGGTAAACAGATCGACCTCCTTCCTGAACCTTTTATACTCCAACCGCTCGTACTTATCCTGTGTCCTTCCGCCGCCTAGGAGCCTCAGCCTTGGTCCCGTCCAGTCTCCCGCTGCAGTCTCCAGAGCGCCTTTAAGGATTCCCACCGTCGTGGACTTTTTGTTTTCCTCAAAGACTTTCGCCCTTGTGGTTGTTTTTCGTTTACTCCAGAGAGACCTTTTCGTCCTAGTGGTCGTCTTTTGTTGTGCAAATAAATCCGAGCACCTTTGAGACCAGCATTTGGATCCTGAGTTTATTGTCTCATAACAACCTTGGTGCCTCATAAAACAACAACTGTTGTGTTTTCACTTCTAGATTTCACAGTTGCTGCACGTCTTGGAGCAAACGTCATTCTGCCATGTCACGCAGAGAGGAACATCAACACTGCAGTGTGGCGCTTAAAAGGCGAGGATGATGGATTTGTCCTGTATCGAAATGGAGACCCTAATGCAAAGAAAAAGCTGCTTCCATCTTTTAAGGGTCGGGTGGAGCTGAAGGAGGGATGGAAGGAGGATGGAGACGCGTCTCTGACTCTGAAGAATGTGAGCACTGAGGACAGCGGGACATATGAGTGCCGAGTCAAAGGGGACACAATTAAAGGAGCTCCGCTCATCAGCAGAGTCAACCTGACAGGTGTGTTTGGAGACTTACTAAATACTTTAAAACATTCTTTAACTTTATGTTAGAGCAATATGGAGATTAAAGCTTATACACACAGCTGTAGGTCTGTTGTGATGACAAACAAATGGTGCTGAAATTGGTCAGTTTGACCCTTTAACCTCTGCTCTGTTCTTGTTCAGTCCTGTCAAACGAGTGTACACAGGGAAAGGGAAGCCGCAGGAAGAGAGCTGCCGACTCCAACTGCACAGGTGTGTGTGTGTGTGTGTGTGTGTGTGGTGTGTGTGTGTGTGTGTGTGTGTGTGTGTGTGTGTGTGTGTGTGTGTGTGTGTGTGTGTGTGTGTGTGTGTGTGTGTGTGTGTGTGTGTGTGTGTGTGTGTGTGTGTGTGTGTGTGTGTGTGGTGTGTGTGTGGTGTGTGTGGTGTGTGTGTGTGTGTGTGTGTGTGTGCTGTTCTTCAGACTGATCACAGCTCTTTCTGCTCTGCAGGACACAGTGGAGGAGACAAGGAAAGGAGCAGAGGAGGACATGTTGGACTGGTTGTTGGAGTCACTCTTTTTGTGATTGTTGCTGCTGTTGCTGTTGTTGGTTTTATGATCTATAGAAGACGCCAGATGAAGAGCAGCCCTCCTCCTCCTCCTGATGAAGCAGTTAAAGTTCAGCTGGTCTGAGTTGAAGCACTTGGTGACATTTCCAGCAGCAGACCAATCAGAGCGTGTGTAGATCAGTGTTACTTTAACTTTTTTGACCCACGGCAGATATTGTACAAACAAACCCCATGGAACACCTGCTCTCTGTGTCGCTCACAGTGGACGCTACCTCAACTCAGTGCAGTCAGGGCTGCCGGACCAACTCAATGACTGTCACTATACGTTACTGGCACACACGAACCAAGACAAATTATTTACTGTGAATAAATAATAATTAATGGACCAATTAAGTGAAGTGGATAACTTCCGGCAGCATCATGTGACCCCTCCTTGAACTGCCACCTTACCGTGGTG
Organism: Parambassis ranga; assembly: GCF_900634625.1. Lineage (NCBI taxonomy): Eukaryota > Metazoa > Chordata > Actinopteri > Ambassidae > Parambassis > Parambassis ranga. The sequence goes on along the minus strand of NC_041026.1, from coordinate 309,740 downwards.
GAGGGTCTGAGAGCTCAGAGGATGCTGGGAGCTGAGCTGTCTGCAGCTCTGAGCTGCTGGTAGGGTCTCCCATGGCAGACTGGTCCCAGCTGATGAGCCAGACTAAGAGCAGTTCATTGATCAGTGATGTGGTCTTCTTTTAAAGTGTCAATCAATCAATCAATCAATCAATCAGGCTTTATCTATAATTAATCATCACTGACAGAATCTTTATATGAAAGAAAAATCATTTTAACCCTCACAGTGCCTCTAGCTGAGTTTAAAGTGTGTCCACTGTGTGGGTCTGTGTGAGTCTGTGTGGGTCTGTGTGAGTGTGTGTGAGTCTGTGTGTGTCTGTGTGGGTCTGTGTTGGTCTGTGTGAGTCTGTGTTGGTCTGTGGGTCTGTGTGGGTCTGTGTGAGTCTGTGTTGGTCTGCTGTGTGCACAGAGCTGCTCAGACAGAGGCTGCATCATAACATGTGTCACATGGAGACCTGGTGTCTCTCTTGATGGTTCAGGTGCAGCAGGATCTCTGAGCAGCTCTGTGTCAGGACCTCCACCCTGTCACCAAGTGATGAAGAGCTGCTCGTCTTCACTCTGTGACTCAGTGTAGAAGCTTCTTCAAGCTTATGAAATGCACTTTATTTTTATATTTGGATAATGTTCTGAATAAGACTCCTATAGCCTGTTATTAATGTTGGTAATATTCAGTGATGAGTTCTGCATGAATCAGTTGGAGGAATGTTTCACTCCTGTTACTCTGATGGATCTAAATGTTTATTGAACTGTAGATCAATGTTACATTATCATGGAGGTTCAGGCTGACACCTGTTCTCTGACTTCATCATTACTGATCAATAGAAGTGATGATCACTGCCTAATTGATGCTCCTCATGACTTCAGGGTATGAACCATCATTATGATTATTATGTTCCTTCTTTGTGCCTCAGCAGCTGATATAACCAGTGCTTTTCAGGGTTTATATTCATTAGTTTGCCATGTTTATTAAGATAAAAAACTGTTAACTATTAAGAAGTTGTATTTTCATTCTCTTAGCAGCTCTGTGCCTTCATGCTGTCAACATGTACACAAACAAAATAAAGTTCCTCATCATAACTGAGGTGCAGAGGCTCGGCTGCTTCCTTCATGACTTCACTCTCAGCTCCTGGTGCTGCTGCAGAAATGATTCTTATTGTCCACCTGCTTCAGGACAGAGGCTTTGACCCTCTGTTCACAGAGCTCAGGTCACATGTATTAACTCTTAATGTGCTGCCAGTGCACATGGAGCCCTGTCAGTCTAACATGGAGGACAGGCTGTGGCTGAAGCTGCAGCTCTCTGTGAGACAGGAAGAGCTTCAACACAACAGCTGCTGATTTACACTGAAAGGGTTGTACAGCTCAGACACACGGGAAGAGAGAGAGTCTGTGTGTGTGTGTCACATAAAAACCCCCGTGACACACACCGTGTTCCGTGACGTCTCGTCCCACTCCCCATGTGCTGCAGGGGAACAGCTGTGTTTAAGTTCACAGCCTGTTCTGTATTAACAGAAGCGGTTTATAATATGACACGTTGACTCTGCAGCACGCTGAAACACAGTCGCTCTGTGGATCTGTGTCTTTGTTTACTGTAGGTTCATAGTTGTTAGGGTGATAATTCAGAGTAAACATCAGCTCAGTAAACGCTGAACAAAAGAACAAGATGGAGGAGTTTCTGCTGCTCCACCCTGAATGAGGAAGTGGTTTCACAGAGCGGCTGTGAACAGACTGTCACACACATGCAGACAAAGAGCAGCAGGAGGCTGCATGTTCCTGAGACTGTAGAACACAGCAGAACCATGTCAGCTGTGCTTCAATACAGCAGAGTCTGGCTGGGGTTCACAGTTAGACACACAAAACCCTGTGACACACAAAAACCCTGTGACACACAAAAACCCTGTGACACACAAAATCCCCTGTGAGTCCCTCTGTCCTCAGGACTCCTCTGTCCCTGTGAGGGGTGAGTGTCCTCAGGACTCCTCTGTCCCTGTGTGGGGTGAGACCAGGGACCATCGGCCTTCTTTCTGTTTCTGTTCATGTCACTTTGGTAAGATCAGTCTCTGTTTGTTGTGTCGACATATTTAGCTGTGAGTGTGGGGGAGGTTCATTTCCTGGAGCTGAGAGCAGCAACTGCAGTTCCTGTAAACACATTCTGATCTTGTGATTATAATGATGAACACGTTGAACAGTCAGATCAGTGTTTGAGTTTCATTTCTGTAGAAACGAACCTGAGAGCTGAGTCTGCCAGGACGACAACAACACACCCAGAGAGCCCGCCCCCTGCTGGATCAGTGCCAGCCTGTTTCTATTCTCCGGGATGAAAACCTGTTAGTAAGGTGTGGTTCAGACCCGAGCAGCCGCCTGTGTGTGTTTTTAACCCTGCTGCAGCCAGTGGTGGGTCTACAGCAGGTCATGTTGTGTGGTGTGTAAAGGGTTAAAAACTCTAAAACCTGTTTCTGTACTTTACTTAGAAACCTGACACTTCCTGGTCCAGACTGGAAACACCCTGCGGCGGCTGCTGGGTGAGACACAGGCTGAGACACAGGCTTTGAATTTCAAATATGGAGCAAACGTCCTCATCAGACACGACCTTCAGGGCTCACAGTCTGCTCTGTCCACTGTGTGAGGACGTGTTTATATCTAGTCACTGTTTAAAATGTCTGAGGGTTAAAAGTCCTTTTATGTCAGGCTGAATCACTGAGATGTGAGGGTTAATGTGAGAGGAAGTGTCCCTCACAAAGACAGCTGAACCTCTGTGTGTGTGTCTGTCTGTGTGTGTGTGTGTGTGTGTGTGTCTGTGTGTGTGTGTGTCTGTGAGAGTTTGTGTGTGTGTCTGTGCTGCCGCCATTTTGTGAGCTGTTGTCTCAGCCTGTTGACTCAGAGAGAGGCACCGCCTCCTCACATTCTCAGACTTGTATTTTTACCGTCTGAGGAACTTTTAAAAAATTCCAAACAGGAAGAAGAAGAAGAAGAAGAGAAGAAGAAGAAGAGAGGAAAGAAGAAGAAGAAGAAGAAGAATGTGTCCACATGTTTGATATGAAGTCAGATCACTTTATTTGTTTTTTCCTCACAGACTGACAAACTGAAGCTGCTGTGCTGCCCCCTGCTGGCTGAAACTTCATCAGTCACTCATGGTCACACACACTCACACTCACACTCACACACACACACACACACACACACACACACACACACACGTCCTGCATGTCCACAGGAAGCAGCAGACAGACATAAAGTGTCACTTTGCTGCTGAAAATGTGTCATAAACAGAAATCATGTTTAAACTCAGAGCTGCAGCAGGAAACAGAGCTGAGGTGATCCAGACTCCCAGAATGCACTGCTCCAAACAGCCAATCAGAGGCTTCAGGCAGTTTAATCTCTGACAGACGGAGCGTAACTCATATGTTCATTCAAAGTTTTCTGACATTAGATTTATAATTTAAAGGAACAGACCTCTGTTAAGAAGTTTATTTAAGATCAAACTATTTCTGACTTCATGGTTGTTCCTGGTTGTGTGTTTTTGTAGTTCTTTGTAGTTCTTCTTGTGTTCCTGTGTGGTCCTGTTTCCTGTTTTATTCTGAAAGTCCTGTCTCCTGGTGTGTGTCTGTGTGTGTGTTCCCGCCTCTGGTGACTGTGTCCCCCCTGTGTCTCTGCCTTGTTAACCCCGTGTCTCCTGGGTTCTTGTCAGTTGTTTGTATTGTTCCTCAGTCGTTATGTTGTGGTGTAGTTTGTGTTTTGTTTGTTTTGTTAATAGAAAGCTGAATCCTCTGCCTGCCTCCTTAAGGCTGCCCAGCAAGGAGCGACACACACCAGTGAGTGCATGGAGCCGATGCAGGTAACGTGCCTTGCCCAAGGATGATCATGATGGTGATGATGGAGGTCTGCTGCCCCCTGCTGCAGCTTTCTGTCACTGCTCAGTGGTCCAGCAGGTTAAAGCAGCTCAGGAGAAGCTGTCAGTGGTGATGATGATGATGATGGTCTCAGTGATGATGATGATGATGATGGTGGTCTCAGTGATGATGATGATGATGGTGGTCTCAGTGATGATGATGATGATGGTGGTCTCAGTGATGATGATGATGATGGTGATGGTGCTCTCAGTGATGGTGGTCTCAGTGATGATGATGATGATGATGATGGTGGTCTCAGTGATGATGATGATGATGGTGGTCTCAGTGATGATGATGATGATGGTGATGGTGCTCTCAGTGATGGTGGTCTCAGTGATGATGATGATGATGATGATGGTGGTCTCAGTGATGATGATGTCACAGAGCAGCAGCCTCGTCCTACAGACGCCTGGAACTAAACTGGAACATGTGTTCATGCTGAACTGACCTGAGACACCAGCAGCTGAGAAGTCCTCACAGGCAGACTGTTGTCATCCTTCCTGTCACATGATCCGTCAGTGTGCTCTCATTGGTCAGCTCCATCCTGTCTGCAGTCAGAGTGTGTGCAGCATCACTCAGGGATTCAGACAGAGACTCTCTTGAGTGTTGGTCATGTGACTGCTGCTCACAGTGACTCCATCATGGCTTCCTGCTGAGTGTGTGTTTGAGCTCAGACTGAAGTCTCTGAGTGTTTGTTCTGTTTGTAGTGTGCGGTTGTGGTTTGTGTGTGTTGTGTATCTGCACTGAAGACAGGTGTGTGTCGGTGAGCCACAACCAGACAAGAAGCAGACACAGAACCACAGAGGAGGAGTCAGAGTTTATTGATCCCACTGAGAGCCACCGATCATCAGATTATAACACACACACACACACACACACACACACACACACACACACACACACACACACACACACACACACACAGTGCTGCAGCTGGACTCAGAGTCTGGACTGATGGATCACTTCACTGCAGAGTAGAGGACGTCTGGCTCAGGTGGACGCTCTGAACACAGAGAGAGAGGTGGTACAAGGTGAGGAGAAGCAGCTCATAAAAGTCTAATTATGAAGAAGCTGCATGTAGGGGGCGCTCAGGAGACTCCAGCTCCTCAAACATGTAAAGTTAGAACATGATCCTGTTTCATCATAATCATCAGACCATCAGTTACCAGTGGTTATGTAGTGCCCCCTGTGGCCGTATGCATGAAGTGCATACTCAAGTTTGCTTGGAGAGGGATTTATTTATTAAGCTAGGTGTAAACAGTTAGCTCTGATGTAGCTACACTACATTGACTTGTTGTTGTTTATCAATCATTAACTGTTCAGAGTTGATGGAAAGCTAACAGTGAGCTAGCTGACTAGCTAACAGCACATGGAGGTCAGAGTCTGAGCGTCTTAAAGGGACAGTTCACAGATCAGTGTCAGCTGTACCTCTGCTCCTCTGCTGATTGATGACGACTCGTCCATAAGAGACGTCTCCTGTCCTCACTGCTGAGTACACTGCAGCTGGATCACACTCTGCACACACACACACACACACACACACAGAGTATAAATACTAATGAGGTCAGTGTTAACATGTCCGTTTTTCTCTGTAACAGGAAGAGATGCCCACAGAGCTTCACCTCTGTCAACACAGAGTTTTTTCCACCCTTTGTCACCATGAACACACAGAGACGACAACTGAATGGAAACATCAGCAGGAAGTTGAGCTGTGGTTTCTCGCTCCGGTTTAAAGATACAAAATGATCAGGTGTGTAATGGTCAGTTCGAGCTGCAGAAACCACACACATGCCTCCACGACATGCAGAGGCACAACGTCTGTTGTGGGTTAGTTCAACAACAACAGTAGAGACTGAACTAATGAACACAAAATGAGATTATAACACAATGAGATTATAACACAATGGGATTATAACAAACTGTGGGATTATAACACAATGGATTATACACAATGGGATTATAACACAATGAGATTATATAAACTGTGGGAATTAAAGAGGATTAGAATCAGAAATCAAATTTTAAAATTAAAAAAACAAGTAGCAGAATCATGATAAATCATGACAATGCAAAGACTTCCTGGTTAGAGAGAGGAGCAGCTTACCTCTGGTCTTTGACTTGTCTCTCTGCTGTTTGATGATGACTTGTCCATAAGTGACGTCTCCTGTCCTCACTGCTGAGTACACTGCAGCTGGATCACACTCTGCACACACACACGATGGTGATACTGAGTATTGACCACAGAGCTGCACTTTGTCACCATGAACACAGACTATCATTCAGCAGGAAGCTGTCGTTCCACACACAGTCTGAAAACACCCAAACAATTCTCATCAGTATGAACGGTCAGTTAGAAAACACAGTTTGGACTAAACACAAAGACACACACTGTACATTTAAAACCAACAAATGTCTGTAACACCCCAACAGACAGTGGGGAGATCTGATTGGCTGATGACTGTGTCCAGCTCAGTGTATTGCTGTGCATTGTCCCTGTACAAGTACAACTATAGCGCCACCATATGTTTGTATTACACTGGATCATGTTAGTCATTCATGGTTTGACAGTGATAAGTAATGAGTATGCTAATGTTAGCCAGTTAGCTAGAACAGAGTGCCTCACTTTGAAGTTGTTTGTCAAATGAACTGATTGAAGTAAGTAGTCATACATCACTGACTGTAGCCGCCTAGCTGTAGCTTAGCCACACCATGTTATTTACAAACAGCAGGCTAACTGATTAGCATTAGGCTGTTAGCTGCTGGGGTCCTCTCAGTGTTTCACTACATTATGTGCAGACAGCCTGATGAAGCTCTGAGTGTTTCAGGTCAGATTACATTGATCAATCAGTAGAAATGATTGATCTGAATGACTTGATCAGGAGACATGAGCTGTCTGATGTCCATGCAGCAGCTGTGGTCCCATGTTTGTTCCATGTAACTCTGAAGCTGCAGGGCTGATGCTGTTACCTCGGCTCCGCTATTGGCTGCTGCTGTAATATCTGCAGGTCGCTGTACGTGATGTCATCACTTCCTGCTTCTTGAGCTGAGATGAAGCAAAGAGAAGAAGAACTCACTGAGAACATGACGGACATTTGAGACAGGACACAGAGAGACATCCAGGACGTTGTGTCTCACCTGCAGGTTTACTACAAACACCACGTCCCTCAGGACCAGGACCAGGACCAGGACCAGGAGAAGACCACCAGTGACAGATGGCCCACAAGTGAGATGGGGGAAAGGTGTAGGTGCAGTGGTTGTTGTTGTTGTTGTTGTTGTTGTTGTTGTTGTTGTCAGGGGTCTCCCTGAAATGATCAAACATCAGAGTGACTCTGTGAACGTGAGACCTGCTGCAGAGACACAGACAGGTGGAGCTTCCTCACCTGTGACAGAGATCCAGCTGGGTGGAGACTCTCCATGACCGCTGATGTCACAGCTGTAGAGCCTTCATCAGAGCTGGAAACATGGAGGATGGTCATGTGACCTGCAGCTGAGGTGCTGAGGAGGGAGCCATCCTTTATAGAAAGCAGCTGGGAGGGTGGAGGCAAGGGGGCCTTGTTTTACAGGTCAGAGTGACGGGGTCTCCCCTCCATCACAGGGAGGACAGGACTCTGCAGGATCACTGCTCCACCTCCACACAGAGACACACTACAGCATTTCATGCAGACACACACAGCTTCATCAGCACTGAGTCCACAGGCTCATCTTACCAGAGACAGTCCGGTTGATGCTGCTGCTGGTCTGTCCCTGTCTGGACTCACACCAGTACACTCCACTGTCCCAGGGGGCCACGTAGCTCAACTTACAGGTAGAACCAGCTGGTTGTCCCCAGTCTTCACACGGAGTCCTGGAGTCTCTGGTGGTGTTTCTCCTCAGAGTCCATCCAGCAGAGCTGTCGTCCTCCTCACAGCTCAGAGACACAGAGTCTCCTTTAAACAGCTGAGAGCTGCTGGGACTCACCTTCAGACCAGCTGTGAGGACAGAGAGGACACATAACAAGGAGACATAAGAAGGAGACATAAGAAGGAGACATAACAAGGAGACATAAGAAGGAGACATAACAAGGAGACATAAGAAGGAGACACGTTCACTGACCGTAGTCTGAGGTGTAGCCTGAGGTGTAGCCTGCTGCTTGGTTGGAGCTGCAGCACAGCAGGGAGCTCAGCACTGCAGAGACATGTCAGTCAGTCACACTTGACCTGCAGCTGTTTTCGTGTCAGACAGTAACAGCCTGAGGTGCTGTACTCACCGAGCAGACAGCGTAGAGACGCTTCCTTCATTGTCGCTCTCAGCGATATGAACACTTTTCATTTTTGTTACTGACACAAAGTTAGGCCCCTCCCACTTCCTCAGTGTCTGAGTTTCTTCTATTCATACTGATGAAGTGCTGGATCCAAGAAATAAAAGACAATAAGAGTGAGGTTAGTCAGGCCGTCCTGTTGTTGAACAAATAGGAATAAAGGGAACACAGCCCAGTATGGCCACACACACACACACAGAATTAATCAACATCAACATCATCATCTGTGACATGAAGCCAGCGTAAATACTTAAATACAAAAGAACAAGTATCGATTCAAGGGGGGAAAGTGCACGAGGAGAGGCCAATGAAATTAGACCCAACAGGGCTAGCATGAGTGGGAGGGTGAGAGAGAGAGAGAGAGAGAGAGAGAGACAGAGAGAGACAGACAGAGAGAGAGACAGAGAGAGAGAGAGAGACAGAGACAGAGAGAGACAGAGAGAGAGAGAGAGAGAGAGAGACAGAGAGTTTTTTTTGAGTTTTTAAAACACCTTTATTCCAGATAAAGATCAGTTCATCAGTTCAACACGATCATATTTTATAAAAACACTGAATTGAAGGACAGCTGTCCGTCAACAACAGAACACACAGCTCTAGTAAAACACCACTTGGAGACAAACTCCTCCAAACTGTTCATGAGTGAATGGAACCTGAAGTCCACTTTCACTCTGGCCTTCACCAGGCCTCTAAACATGGCTGTGAGTCTACAAGCTGGATCCTCTTGTCCCTGCTCCTTCCTGCTCTTGTAGATGGCCAGTTTAGCCTGTCCCACCATGAAGTTTAAGAACTGCCAGGTTGCAGCGTTGTCTTTCTTGTACCCTGCTCCAAAGATAAAAGCGGTTTCAGTCCAGGGCACGCCACACCTTAGAAACACAGTCTTTAAAACACTGAAGAGACCAGAGAGTCTCCAACAGTCCAGGAAGCAGTGGAAGACCGTCTCTGGCTCGTCACAGAAAGGACATAAAACTGACACCGTGGGATTGACCTTATTGATAAAACTGTTCACAGCCAGCGCCCCCTGCAGGATCCTCCACTGCAGATCCCCAGTCCTTTTGTTGATGGGTGGCTTGTAGAGGACTCGCCACACTGGCTTACAGTCCTCCTTCGGGCTCAGTCTGGTCCTCCATACTGTGTCCGTTCTGTCCTTAAAGCGTCTCTGTTGAGAGCCTGGACACAGCCCCTGTACAGAGCTTTTCCATTCAGCATGTGCAGGCTGGGCACAGGTCCAGTTTTTGTGCCCACAGGTCCTGCTGGTTCAGTCTTTTCTAAAACCAAACCAAGGTCCGGGAAAGGGTCCGTACAGTCCGGGATTTCAACTCCATTAAAATAATCCAATAAAACGTCCTGCTCGTCCACACTCAGTCTCTCTGTCCACGTGTTTAAAATATTCCTGGTGTAGCGGTGGGACTTCAGGTCCAGTAGAGACGCCACTGTCTCCGTGTCATGGAACCCAGACCTGCAGCGTCTGCGATGTGTCTCAGCTTCACTGCGCCAGCCGAGATTAGTCTCTGGTTGAGGCCTGGTCTGCTGGAATCCTGGATGTCCAGACGAGCTCCGTGGATCAGCGGCTCCTCCAGAATCCAGAAGAGAGAGGCCGCAGGTCCTATCTTTGCCATTTAAAAAGAGTCCATGCTCTAAAGAGTCCTGATAAAAGGAGGCAGATCATGCAGTGGTATAAAAGCACAGTCTGTTAAAAACACTGATGCACCCAGACCAGCCACCCTCCTTAAAACTGAGCCCATCAGAGGCCTCCAGACCACATCCTCATTCCTGTGAGGAACCTCTGGATATACTGCAGTCTAAAAACTGCTGTTCTGCTCACTAGGTGCACCAGTCCTTGTCCCCCTTCCTCTTTGGGCAGGTACAGTACACTCTGATGGACCCAGTGCAGATTATCCCAGAAAAAATTCAAACATATTTTTGCACCCTCTCTAACAGACCAGCAGGGGGCTCCAAACATTTCAACTGGTGCCAGAGGGTGGAAGCCACCAGATTATTGATAATTAAAACCCGCCCTCTGTAGGACATCTGGGCAATAACCACCTCCACTTTGCTAGCCTGCCCTCCACCTTCTCCACCACCCCCTCCCAGTTCTTCTGCACTGTTTGGTCATTGCCCAGATAGACTCCCAGGTACTTCAGGCCCCCCCCTCTTCCAGCTTAATCCTCCAGGTAGACGAGGGAGACCTTTAGACCATTTCCCCACAGCTAGAGCCTCGCTCTTAGCCCAGTTCACTTTTGCAGACGAGACTTTTCCAAAGGTTTCAACTATTGTCCCCAAGGTTGTTTCATCATCTTGGTTTTTTACAATGACAATAACGTCGTCTGCGTAGGCAGATGAAATAAAAACAGTGTCAGAACCAGGTAAAACCAGACCAGAGATAAAGAGCGGACATTATGTAAAAAAGGCTCGATGGCCAGTGCATACAACATGCCAGACATGGAGCAGCCTTGTCTGACACCTCGGCTCACCTTAAAAGGTCGACACAGGTTGCCGTTGATTTTCAGCACACTCTCAATGTCTGCGTACAAAACCTGAATCTTGGCAATAAAATCAGGGCTGAGGCCGAACCTCTGCAGAACCTTCCAGAGGTAACGGTGCTCCACCCGATCAAAAGCCTTTTCCTGATCTAAGGAAATCAGACCAGCATCAACCCCCAATGAGCCAGAGGTGTCCAAAAGATCCCGAATCAATGACACGTTGTCAATGATGGACCTGCCAGGCACACAGTATGTCTGAGACTGATGGGTAACTTGGTCCATCACCCTCTTTAGCCTGTTAGCTAGGACCTTTGATAGCAGTTTATAATCCGTGCACAGCAGGGACACCGGCCTCCAGTTCTTAATGTCCTGTAGATCTCCTCTTTTTGGCAGCAGAGTGAGCACCGCCCTCCTGCAGCTCTGCGGCAGTTGACAGTCATAAAAGCTCTCATTAAAAACATCCAGAATGTCCTCCCTCAGTTCAGGCCAAAACGCTTTGTAGAACTCTGAGGGGAGACCGTCGATCCCTGGAGCCTTCCCTCCCTGCAGGCTCTGCAGGGCTGTGAACAATTCCTCTGCGGTCAGGGGAGCCTCCAGGTCTTTGTTGTCCTCCTGTGAGACTCTGGGCAGGCCACTGCAGAAAGCACTGAATGTGTCCTCATCCTCCTTGTACTCGCTGTCATATAGTCCAGAATAAAAATCCACTGCTCTCTGGCAGATGTCCCTTCCTCCCGTCAACAGCTGCCCAGAAGGTGAACGCAGAGCGTGGATGAACCTGCTCTGCCCGTTCTTCTTCTCTAGATTGAAGAAAAACTTTGATGGGGAGTCCATCAGTGCAGCAGTCTGGAAACGAGACCGCACCAAGGCTCCCTGTGCTTTAGTGCCCAGCAGGTCTGCCAGCATGGCTTTTTTGCACTTGAGGTCTTCAAAACAGCCCCCTTTTCCTGTGGACTCTGCAGAAGTTTGCAGTTCCACTATTTCAATCTCCAGATCTCTCATAGATTTGGTGATGTCACGGGAGACATTGAGAGTGTGCTGCTGACAAAACTGCTTAATCTGGACTTTCCCACAATCCCACCACTGCTTCAGCGAGGAGAACTCTGCTTTTCTTGTTTTAAAAGTTTTCCAGAAGAACATAAAATTCTCTTTAAAATGAGTGTCCAGTAACAGAGCAGTGTTAAAATGCCAGTAAGCAGACCTATGCTTTACCTTAGCAATGAACACATTACAGGACAGCAGCGAATGGTCTGAAAACCCCACAGGAATGATTCTGCACCCTTTAAAAATGTTAAAATGATGCTTAAAACAGTAAAACCGGTCTAATCTGGCCATGGAGAAGAAGTCCTCTCTCCTCTGGACCCAGGTGTACTGTCTGTGGCTGCCGTGCAGCTCCCTCCACACATCGGTCAGCCCATGAGCCTCCACCAGCTGCTTCATGGCCTGTTTGGAAGCAGCATGAGGCTCACAGTGGTTTCTGTCCATCTGATCGTTCTCTGTGCAGTTAAAATCTCCTCCTAAGAATAAAAACTCTTCAGGGCCACACTGACTTAAAACTACACTGAGTCTGTTTAAAAGCTGGACTCTTCCTGGTCCTGCATTTGAAGCATACACATTAATAAAAACAACCGTAAAGCGCTCATACTTGGCTCTGACCACCATCAGCCTGCCCTCCATCACTTCTTCCACTGTGTGGGACTCAGGCAGGAAGTTTCTAGAGAAAAGCAGAGCTACTCCTCCACTGGTGCTGTTCAGATGGCTTAAAACCAGCTCCCCGTCCCACTCCCTCCTCCAGTCTGTCTCATTTAAAGTGTCGCTGTGCGTTTCCTGAACCAGCATTACATCAATGTGTTTAACCCTGACCAGTTCAAACAGGTTTGCCCTCTTCCTCACATCTCTGGCTCCATTAACATTCAGTGTGGCGACCCTGAGATCACTCATGGCTCTTAATGTGAGGAGGAGCAGACAGGACAGGGCCGTCAGCACACACACTGTCCTACAGAGCTGGAAGACTGTCATCATGACGGAGCTCCTGTTTGACTCTGAGGATTAGCTTCTTCAGTCTGTACAGCTCCTGTCAGTGTAGCCCCCTTTACCCCGGCTTCTGATCTGAGACCTCACACATGTTAAAAACAGCTCTTTGTCTGGGAAGAAATCCTCCACCTTCACCTTCTTCATGTTCTTTGTGGTCTGCAGGAAGATTTTCACCTGCTGTACACTGTACACACAGTCCTGCTGTGAGGAGGCCGACGTCTGAGAGTCAGTCTGACTCTCCTCCTCCTCCTCCTCCTCCTCCTCTCCCATGCTAGACTCAGGTTCCAGTGGTCCTTCCTGCTGTTGTAACTCATGTTCACTCACTGCACCTCTTCTGCTCTGACAAACACTGCTCTCATTGAGCTGTTTTCTATGAAGGGCAGGAACTCTGAAAAGGTTCTCTTCCTTTGGGTCTTCCTCAGTGACCCCATCTCCATCCTCTGCTGGTTTATTTAATTCACTTACTTCTGTTGTTTTCTCAGTTTGATCAGTTTTACTCTGTTCATCTGTTCCTTGTTCGTCCTGTCTCTCATGCACCTGTCCTCTGTCTTCCTGTCCTTGTTTGTCCCTCTGAGGCCTTTCAGCAGAGGCCTCCTTCTCAGGGCAGTCTCTGACTATGTGCCCCTCTTCTCCACACCCAAAGCACTTCATGGATCCAGTGTTAACAAACACAGTGTAATCAAAATCCTCCACTTTGATGTGAAACACTAAATTCAGCTCCTCGTCTTTCTTTGACGGGATCATGAAGACTTGTCTCCTGTGAGACACGACATGCTTCAGGAGCGGAGACCTGCACCCTGAAGACAGCTTCCTGATCGGGGAGACTATCTTCCCGTGTCTCGCCAGCTCCCTCAGCAGAAACTCATCGCTGATGAACGGTGGAACATTCGATACGATCACTCTCTTTGCCGGTGTACTCAGCGGTGCCACCGGCACAAACACGTCATTGATCACGACGCCGCTTTCTACCAGTCTGTTCGCTTTAGCGACGTCATCCACAAAAATCACCACAGCGCCGTTCATCCGAGCCGCGGACTTAACGCTGTCATACCCCACTGCTTTCCCCACAGCCAGCCCGCAGTGCTCCACAGAGCAGGGGAAGGACGGGGACACTTTCACACCGTGCTTCCTGGTGAGTTTGGTGACTCCATACCGGCGTCTCAGCACGGCGAGACGCCGACCCACCACACACCACACCAACCCCCCGAAAAACCCTCTAAATCTCCAAAACAACCCGATCTACAAAAAACACAAACTCACTAAATTCAATATTACATAGAAAAAGAAAAAAACTAGAAACCACTCGCAATGCTCTCAGTCACTGCTCAGCGTGCTCCCTCCGTCCACTCAGGGAGAGAGAGAGACAGAGACAGAGAGAGAGACAGACAGAGACAAAGAGAGACAGAGAGAGAGAGAGAGAGAGACAGAGAGAGAGAGAGAGAGAGAGACAGAGAGAGAGACAGAGAGAGAGAGAGAGGAGAGAGAGAGAGATTGAGACAGAGAGAGACAGAGAGAGAGAGAGACAGAGAGAGTTTTGAGTTTTTAAAACACCTTTATTCCAGATAAAGATCAGTTCATCAGTTCAACACGATCATATTTTATAAAAACACTGAATTGAAGGACAGCTGTCCGTCAACAACAGAACACACAGCTCTAGTAAAACACCACTTGGAGACAAACTCCTCCAAACTGTTCATGAGTGAATGGAACCTGAAGTCCACCTTCACTCTGGCCTTCACCAGGCCTCTAAACATGGCTGTGAGTCTACAAGCTGGATCCTCTGGTCCCTGCTCCTTCCTGCTCTTGTAGATCGCCAGTTTAGCCTGTCCCACCATGAAGTTTAAGAACTGCCAGGTTGCAGCGTTGTCTTTCTTGTACCCTGCTCCAAAGATAAAAGCGGTTTCAGTCCAGGGCACGCCACACCTTAGAAACACAGTCTTTAAAACACTGAAGAGACCAGAGAGTCTCCAACAGTCCAGGAAGCAGTGGAAGACCGTCTCTGGCTCGTCACAGAAAGGACATAAAACTGACACCGTGGGATTGACCTTATTGATAAAACTGTTCACAGCCAGCGCCCCCTGCAGGATCCTCCACTGCAGATCCCCAGTCCTTTTGTTGATGGGTGGCTTGTAGAGGACTCGCCACACTGGCTTACAGTCCTCCTTCGGGCTCAGTCTGGTCCTCCATACTGTGTCCGTTCTGTCCTTTAAAGCGTCTCTGTTGAGAGCCTGGACACAGCCCCTGTACAGAGCTTTTCCATTCAGCATGTGCAGGCTGGGCACAGGTCCAGTTTTTGTGCCCACAGGTCCTGCTGGTTCAGTCTTTTCTAAAACCAAACCAAGGTCCGGGAAAGGGTCCGTACAGTCCGGGATTTCAACTCCATTAAAATAATCCAATAAAACGTCCTGCTCGTCCACACTCAGTCTCTTTGTCCACGTGTTTAAAATATTCCTGGTGTAGCGGTGGGACTTCAGGTCCAGTAGAGACGCCACTGTCTCCGTGTCATGGAACCCCAGACCTGCAGCGTCTGCGATGTGTCTCAGCTTCACTGCGCCAGCCGAGATTAGTCTCTGGTTGAGGCCTGGTCTGCTGGAATCCTGGATGTCCAGACGAGCTCCGTGGATCAGCGGCTCCTCCAGAATCCAGAAGAGAGAGGCCGCAGGTCCTAGTCTTTGCCATTTAAAAAGAGTCCATGCTCTAAAGAGTCCCTGATAAAAAGGAGGCAGATCATGCAGTGGTATAAAAGCACAGTCTGTTAAAAACACTGATGCACCCAGACCAGCCACCCTCCTTAAAACTGAGCCCATCAGAGGCCTCCAGACCACATCCTCATTTCCTGTGAGGAACCTCTGGATATACTGCAGTCTAAAAGCTGCTGTTCTGCTCACTAGGTGCACCAGTCCTTGTCCCCCTTCCTCTTTGGGCAGGTACAGTACACTCTGATGGACCCAGTGCAGATTATCCCAGAAAAAATTCAAACATATTTTTTGCACCCTCTCTAACAGACCAGCAGGGGGCTCCAAACATTTCAACTGGTGCCAGAGGGTGGAAGCCACCAGATTATTGATAATTAAAACCCGCCCTCTGTAGGACATCTGTGGCAATAACCACCTCCACTTTGCTAGCCTGCCCTCCACCTTCTCCACCACCCCCTCCCAGTTCTTCTGCACTGTTTGGTCATTGCCCAGATAGACTCCCAGGTACTTCAGGCCCCCCCTCTTCCAGCTTAATCCTCCAGGTAGACGAGGGAGACCTTTAGACCATTTCCCCACAGCTAGAGCCTCGCTCTTAGCCCAGTTCACTTTTGCAGACGAGACTTTTCCAAAGGTTTCAACTATTGTCCCCAAGGTTGTTACATCATCTTGGTTTTTTACAATGACAATAACGTCGTCTGCGTAGGCAGATGAAATAAAAACAGTGTCAGAACCAGGTAAAACCAGACCAGAGATAAAAGAGCGAACATTATGTAAAAAAGGCTCGATGGCCAGTGCATACAACATGCCAGACATGGAGCAGCCTTGTCTGACACCTCGGCTCACCTTAAAAGGTCGACACAGGTTGCCGTTGATTTTCAGCACACTCTCAATGTCTGCGTACAAAACCTGAATCTTGGCAATAAAATCAGGGCTGAGGCCGAACCTCTCCAGAACCTTCCAGAGGTAACGGTGCTCCACCCGATCAAAAGCCTTTTCCTGGTCTAAGGAAATCAGACCAGCATCAACCCCCAATGAGCCAGAGGTGTCCAAAAGATCCCGAATCAATGACACGTTGTCAATGATGGACCTGCCAGGCACACAGTATGTCTGAGACTGATGGGTAACTTGGTCCATCACCCTCTTTAGCCTGTTAGCTAGGACCTTTGATAGCAGTTTATAATCCGTGCACAGCAGGGACACCGGCCTCCAGTTCTTAATGTCCTGTAGATCTCCTCTTTTTGGCAGCAGAGTGAGCACCGCCCTCCTGCAGCTCTGCGGCAGTTGACAGTCATAAAAGCTCTCATTAAAAACATCCAGAATGTCCTCCCTCAGTTCAGGCCAAAACGCTTTGTAGAACTCTGAGGGGAGACCGTCGATCCCTGGAGCCTTCCCTCCCTGCAGGCTCTGCAGGGCTGTGAACAATTCCTCTGCGGTCAGGGGAGCCTCCAGGTCTTTGTTGTCCTCCTGTGAGACTCTGGGCAGGCCACTGCAGAAAGCACCGAATGTGTCCTCATCCTCATTGTACTCGCTGTCATATAGTCCAGAATAAAAATCCACCGCTCTCTGGCAGATGTCCCTTCCTCCCGTCAACAGCTGCCCAGAAGGTGAACGCAGAGCGTGGATGAACCTGCTCTGCCCGTTCTTCTTCTCTAGATTGAAGAAAAACTTTGATGGGGAGTCCATCAGTGCAGCAGTCTGGAAACGAGACCGCACCAAGGCTCCCTGGGCTTTAGTGCCCAGCAGGTCTGCCAGCATGGCTTTTTTGCACTTGAGGTCTTCAAAACAGCCCCCTTTTCCTGTGGACTCTGCAGAAGTTTGCAGTTCCACTATTTCAATCTCCAGATCTCTCATAGATTTGGTGATGTCACGGGAGACATTGAGAGTGTGCTGCTGACAAAACTGCTTAATCTGGACTTTCCCACAATCCCACCACTGCTTCAGCGAGGAGAACTCTGCTTTTCTTGTTTTAAAAGTTTTCCAGAAGAACATAAAATTCTCTTTAAAATGAGTGTCCAGTAACAGAGCAGTGTTAAAATGCCAGTAAGCAGACCTATGCTTTACCTTAGCAATGAACACAGTACAGGACAGCAGCGAATGGTCTGAAAACCCCACAGGAATGATTCTGCACCCTTTAAAAATGTTAAAATGATGCTTAAAACAGTAAAACCGGTCTAATCTGGCCATGGAGAAGAAGTCCTCTCTCCTCTGGACCCAGGTGTACTGTCTGTGGCTGGCGTGCAGCTCCCTCCACACATCGGTCAGCCCATGAGCCTCCACCAGCTGCTTCATGGCCTGTTTGGAAGCAGCATGAGGCTCACAGTGGTTTCTGTCCATCTGATCGTTCTCTGTGCAGTTAAAATCTCCTCCTAAGAATAAAAACTCTTCAGGGCCACACTGACTTAAAACTACACTGAGTCTGTTTAAAAGCTGGACTCTTCCTGGTCCTGCATTTGAAGCATACACATTAATAAAAACAACCGTAAAGCGCTCATACTTGGCTCTGACCACCATCAGCCTGCCCTCCATCACTTCTTCCACTGTGTGGGACTCAGGCAGGAAGTTTCTAGAGAAAAGCAGAGCTACTCCTCCACTGGTGCTGTTCAGATGGCTTAAAACCAGCTCCCCGTCCCACTCCCTCCTCCAGTCTGTCTCATTTAAAGTGTCGCTGTGCGTTTCCTGAACCAGCATTACATCAATGTGTTTAACCCTGACCAGTTCAAACAGGTTTGCCCTCTTCCTCACATCTCTGGCTCCATTAACATTCAGTGTGGCGACCCTGAGATCACTCATGGCTCTTAATGTGAGGAGGAGCAGACAGGACAGGGCCGTCAGCACACACACTGTCCTACAGAGCTGGAAGACTGTCATCATGACGGAGCTCCTGTTTGACTCTGAGGATTAGCTTCTTCAGTCTGTACAGCTCCTGGTCAGTGTAGCCCCCTTTACCCCGGCTTCTGATCTGAGACCTCACACATGTTAAAAACAGCTCTTTGTCTGGGAAGAAATCCTCCACCTTCACCTTCTTCATGTTCTTTGTGGTCTGCAGGAAGATTTTCACCTGCTGTACACTGTACACACAGTCCTGCTGTGAGGAGGCCGACGTCTGAGAGTCAGTCTGACTCTCCTCCTCCTCCTCCTCCTCCTCCTCTCCCATGCTAGACTCAGGTTCCAGTGGTCCTTCCTGCTGTTGTAACTCATGTTCACTCACTGCACCTCTTCTGCTCTGACAAACACTGCTCTCATTGAGCTGTTTTCTATGAAGGGCAGGAACTCTGAAAAGGTTCTCTTCCTTTGGGTCTTCCTCAGTGACCCCATCTCCATCCTCTGCTGTTTTATTTAATTCACTTACTTCTGTTGTTTTCTCAGTTTGATCAGTTTTACTCTGTTCATCTGTTCCTTGTTCATCCTGTCTCTCATGCACCTGTCCTCTGTCTTCCTGTCCTTGTTTGTCCCTCTGAGGCCTTTCAGCAGAGGCCTCCTTCTCAGGGCAGTCTCTGACTATGTGCCCCTCTTCTCCACACCCAAAGCACTTCATGGATCCAGTGTTAACAAACACAGTGTAATCAAAGTCCTCCACTTTGATGTGAAACACTAAATTCAGCTCCTCGTCTTTCTTTGACGGGATCATGAAGACTTGTCTCCTGTGAGACACGACATGCTTCAGGAGCGGAGACCTGCACCCTGAAGACAGCTTCCTGATCGGGGAGACTATCTTCCCGTGTCTCGCCAGCTCCCTCAGCAGAAACTCATCGCTGATGAACGGTGGAACATTCGATACGATCACTCTCTTTGCCGGTGTACTCAGCGGTGCCACCGGCACAAACACGTCATTGATCACGACGCCGCTTTCTACCAGTCTGTTCGCTTTAGCGACGTCATCCACAAAAATCACCACAGCGCCGTTCATCCGAGCCGCGGACTTAACGCTGTCATACCCCACTGCTTTCCCCACAGCCAGCCCGCAGTGCTCCACAGAGCAGGGGAAGGACGGGGACACTTTCACACCGTGCTTCCTGGTGAGTTTGGTGAACTCCATACCGGCGTCTCAGCACGGCGAGACGCCGACCCACCACACACCACACCAACCCCCCGAAAAACCCTCTAAATCTCCAAAACAACCCGATCTACAAAAAACACAAACTCACTAAATTCAATATTACATAGAAAAAAGAAAAAAACTAGAAAACCACTCGCAATGCTCTCAGTCACTGCTCAGCGTGCTCCCTCCGTCCACTCAGGGAGAGAGAGAGAGAGAGAGGGAGAGAGAGAGAGAGAGAGAGGATGAAGGAGAGAGAGGATGAAGGAGAGAGAGAGAGGAGAGAGGAGAGAGAGAGAGATTGAGACAGAGAGAGACAGAGAGAGAGAGAGAGAGAGACAGAGAGAGAGAGAGACAGAGAGAGACAGAGAGAGAGAGAGAGAGAGCAGGAAGCTGTCGTTCCACACACAGTCTGAAAACACCAAACAATTCTCATCAGTATGAAGGGTCAGTTAGAAAACACAGTTTGGACTAAACACAAAGACACAAGCTGTGCAATTAAAACCAACAAATGTCTGTAACACCCCAACAGACAGTGGAGAGATCTGATTGGCTGATGACTGTGTCCAGCTCAGTGTATTGCTGTGCATTGTCCCTGTACAAGTACAACTATAGCGCCACCATATGTTTGTATTACACTGGATCATGTTAGTCCATTCATGTGTGACAGTGATAAGTAATGAGTAGGCTAATGTTAGCCAGTTAGCTAGAACAGAGCTGCCTCACTTTGAAGTTGTTTGTCAATCATGAAATGATCTGATGAAGTTAATGTAGCAACATCACTGACTGTAGCCGCCTAGCTGTAGCTTAGCCACACCATGTTATTTACAAACAGCAGCTAACTGATTAGCATTTAGGCTGTTAGCTGCTGGGGTCCTCTCAGTGTTTCACTACATTATGTGCAGACAGCTGATGAAGCTCTGAGTGTTTCAGTCAGATTACATTGATCAATCAGTAGAAATGATTGATCTGAATGATTGATCAGGAGACATGTAGCTGTCTGATGTCCATGCAGCAGCTGTGCGTCCATGTTTGTTCATGTAAACTCTGAGCTGCAGGGCTGATGCTGTTACCTCGGCTCCGTCTGATTGGCTGCTGCTGTAATATCTGCAGGTCGCTGTACGTGATGTCATCACTTCCTGCTTCTTGAGCTGAGATGAAGCAAAGAGAAGAAGAACTCACTGAGAACATGACGGACATTTGAGACAGGACACAGAGAGACGTCCAGACGTTTGTGTCTCACCTGCAGGTTTACTACAAACACCACGTCTCCTCAGGACCAGGACCAGGACCAGGACCAGGAGAAGACCACCAGAGACGGATGGCCACACAGTGAGATGGGGGAAAGGTGTAGGTGCAGTGGTTGTTGTTGTTGTTGTTGTTGTTGTTGTTGTTGTCAGGGGTCTCTCTGAAATGATCAAACATCAGAGTGACTCTGTGAACGTTGAGACCTGCTGCAGAGACACAGACAGGTGGAGCTCCTCACCTGTGACAGAGATCCAGCTGGGTGGAGACTCTCCATGACCGCTGATGTCACAGCTGTAGAGGCCTTCATCAGA
>NC_041026.1:273737-286237 GCF_900634625.1 Parambassis ranga | reverse complement strand
ATTTACAAGAACAGCTCTGGAAACCTACCCCGCCCCGTGCTGCTGGTCCACTGCTCATCCAGACTTTACCCTGCAAGGACCCAAAGCCGGAGCGATGCGCGCTGTGACATCTGCGGCGCTCCTCGGCGTCCTGCTGGGCGTCTGTCTGCCGGCGGCCGCTGACGGTGAGTGTCTCCGCTCAGGTCGTGGTTGTGTTGTTATTTCTGACGCTGTCTCTGCATGGAGACTCTGTTCTGTCTCTAAAGTGCGCATCAGCTGCCAGACGCATCCATGTGCACGCGCGGTGGACTCAGCTGTTTTCAGGAGCGGTGACTCAGGCCCGTGGGTACTGTCCTCCCATCATATTATCAGTCCAGTGGCATCACATTGGTCCACATCAGTTCATGGCAACATGAAATCCTGCTGGTCAGCGAGTGAAGGGTTAAAGCATTCATGTGACGCATTCATCAGGAAGGCTTGGTCAGTGTGCTGCTGCCTGATTGCACTCTTTGTTTGTTTCTTAGTGATTTGACGTGTTTTTCTTGCATATGGCAGTGTGAACATTAAGATTCTGGAGGCTGTGATTTGGGCTGGTTTGTTTCACATGGGGCGGGTTTTAAGTTCAGTTTGGGCTGGAAACTGTCTTCAGATCTGGAACCCTGGCTGTCTGACGTCAGGGGAGGAGGAGAGGAGAGGAGGAAAGCAGCACAGAGACAGAGGTAATGTTACAGTAAAGATGATGTCACTGACAGGATATTGCAGAACGATGATTGATGACGTCATGAACAATTAGCATAGCATGCTTTGCTAGTCAATCAATAGCCATATATCAGCTAATGGTATGGACGGCCTGGTTGTTATGGAAACGGTCATGTCACTCCTGTAACATGAGATCTATCCAGCAGCTCTCATAGAGTTCATTTACATGCTCATCTGTTTGTTGTGTTACAGTTCATATTATTTATATTATGTGTGTTTATCACATGTCAGTTCACTGCGTGTTATACATATTATACTGTGTGTTATACATATTATACTGTGTGTTATACATATTATACTGTGTGTTATACAGTAGTCTGCATCATGCATGTGTCTCCAGGTGTTTCAGGAATTTATATTATTCATGTTATTTCATTCTTGAAATCATGTGTTTATTATTAGACTTCTGTCTTCAGAGGCGCTGCTGAGCAGCACCACCCAGCACTGATGCTGTCATGGTTTCAGCCAGGTCTTTTATTTTGTAGTTCATTTCCTGTTTGTATTAGGTTTAGTTTTACTAGTCACTTCCTGTTTTATTTTGAAACTCGATCTCCCCCTTGTGTTTCAGGTCTGTTACTTCCCCTTCCTCATGTGTGCTCCCTTCCCCCTCCTGTGATTACCCTAATGTGCTTCACCTGTGTCCAGTTGTCTTCCCCCTCCTGTGTGTGAAGCCTGTGTGTTTCCTCCCTCTTGTTGCCAGTTCGTTTTGTGAGTTGTCCTGTGACACAGCCGTCCGGGCAGCCTTCCGCTCTTGTGATTTCCCCAGTGGGTTTTCTGAGTGAGTTCCTGTGTATCACCTGTTTTGATCAGACTACTGTTCGTTGCCTTCGCCCTTTGTGTTACCTTTGCCTCGTGGACTGAACTCCTGTGTACCGATTACTGCTTTGGACTTTGACCACTGGTTTTTGCCTGTGCCCTCTGGGATACCTCTGCCTCGTGGACTGAACTTCTGTGTACCGAACCTAGCCTGCAATAAAACTCTGAGTTTGCTTTCACCTCCGGCTAAGTCTGCATTTGTGTCCTCCGTCTCACAACCCCCTGACAGATGCAGCAGCACCAAGCGGACCTGCTGTCACCTCCACCTCAGCACCACCCAGCACTGATGCAGCAGCACCAAGCGGACCTGCTGTCACCTCCACCTCAGCACCACCCAGCACTGATGCAGCAGCACCAAGCGGACCTGCTGTCACCTCCACCTCAGCACCACCCAGCACTGATGCAGCAGCACCAAGCGGACCTGCTGTCACCTCCACCTCAGCACCACCCAGCACTGATGCAGCAGCACCAAGGGGACCTGCTGTCACCTCCACCTCAGCACCACCCAGCACTGATGCAGCAGCACCAAGGGGACCTGCTGTCACCTCCACCTCAGCAGCACCACCCAGCACTGATCCAGCAGCATCAAGTGGACCTGCTGTTGCTCCAGTAGTGGAAGGTGGAGCTGGCGGTCATGTACATTATCTTGGCAAAACGACCCAAAATGACCTGATAGAGTCCATCAGTTCTAAAATAATCCAACATGTTGTGACATTTCTCCATCACCTCAGACTGCACCCTGACCTGAGTCTGAAGGAGCAGCTCTCTGTCAGGGTGGTGTCACAGGAAGACATTCCTCAGGTATCGCAGCATCTCTTGGAGCAGTCCACAGGAGGACACTTGTCATCTCTGTGATGCACATCAGAATCACAAATACTTTATTAACTGTTCAGTTTATTTCTTGTATTTGTTTCATTAATTCTTTTTTTTAAATGTAAAATTGCTTTATTTAAATAAAAGAATGTCCAAGACAAAGCTGTTAAGTGTCTTATGAGTGTATGTACACTAGCAGAGGAATTTACTGCGATGGAACAGATCAGAGCAGCTGACTGTAGCAGACCTCTGGTCTGTGTGAGTTAACTCTGTGACCGTGTGGAGGACTGTCTGCAATAACACATCCCGTCTCCCGGTGTTTACTGTGCGCCAGCCGCTGTAACACCGTGATCAATACTGGGATTAGTTTTTATCGCCACCTTGTGGACAGACGCTCTCTGTGCGCCGTGTTTCTCCTTCCAGCAGCTGTTTGCAGCTGCTCATCTAAACTGTCCATGGTCGCTGTGCTTCCTCCTTCTGTCTGTGTGTTCTCACCTGAAGAAGCTCTTGGCTTCATCACATTCATCACAGCCCCAATAAATTCAGACCAATCACAGCATGGGTGATGCACAGCCTTGAGAGAAAAAGTTCTGCCATCACTACGTTTTTAGCATAACGTTGCCTCCTGAATTCCTCTAAGTGGTGCGGCTGCAGGGCATTGAGAGTGAGACACACATTTCAACAAGTCCTCACGCGGAGAAATGATCAGCTTCACCACACAGGAACTCCTATAAACAGCAGACTACTGTGCACTGTAGCTGTCTAGAATTAGCGACCTATCGACCAATCAGGAAATAGAATTCCTTGTTGCCAGGTGAGGCCTGAGGCTCAGTTCCATGAACGTGCGCGTCACCTCTGCTCAGAATGCAAAGTGTGGACCAGCTGG
The DNA here is from genome assembly GCF_900634625.1 of Parambassis ranga. Lineage (NCBI taxonomy): Eukaryota > Metazoa > Chordata > Actinopteri > Ambassidae > Parambassis > Parambassis ranga. The sequence continues at coordinate 282,984 of NC_041026.1, read as the reverse complement.
AAGTGGAAGAGAACCGTCAGGAGAGGGACAGGACAGCTGCCGTTATATTAGTGATGGGACGTCAGGACACAAAGGTAGCTAACTGTATATTTCAATATACAAGTCGCACCTGAGTATAAGTCGCATACCCAGCCAAAGGATGAAAAAAACGTATACTTAAAGTCATGTTGATGAAGATTCTCAGTCATCCAGGTCATCATACGTAGAGAAGATTGAAGCAAGGCGTCTGGACTTGTAGAGTTTTCTAGAAGACGTTTCGCTGCTCATCCAAGCAGCTTCATCAGTTCTAACTGTTTGGTGGGAAACATGGTTTATATGTGGTTACAGACCTCAGTGGGTGGGTCTGGGTAAAACTAAAAAACTTACAAACAATAGCACTAAATGTTTCCATACTTACCTGTGATGTTCTGGCTGACTGGGCCAGGTGTGTCTAACGACTGGCTAACGACTATGAAACTGCCGGAGGGGGACTGGTTGACAGCCCTTTGTTCTTACTGTGAGTATGTGCAAACTTCCTGGGAATGGATGGAATCACTGCATTGTATGTGGTGGAAAGATGATGTCTGAGGCCACCACCTCTGTTAAGGGAAGGTTTTTCCAGCTTAACATAGATGCTTCCTTGACTCCTCTTTCATACCACCTTTCCTCCCTGTCTAAAATGTGGACATTGTTGTCCTCAAAGGAGTGTCCTTTGTCTTTGAGGTGGAGGTGAACAGCTGAGTCTTGTCCTGAGGAGGTGGCTCTCCTGTGCTGAGCCATTCTTCTGTGGAGTGGTTGTTTAGTTTCTCCAATGTACAGATCAGAGCATTCCTCACTGCACTGGACTGCATATATCACATTGCTGTGTTTCTCCCTGGGAATCTTATCCTTCGGGTGAACCAGTCTCTGTCTCAGTGTTGTCATCGGTTTGAAATGGACCGGGATGTCATGGTTGTTGAAGATCCTGCGGAGTTTCTCTGATACTCCTGACACATATGGAATGGAGATGTTCTTTCTCCGCCTGGTGTTGTCCTTCTTCTTGTTGTCAACGAGAAGACGTGGTTCGACGCTTATATTACAGGGTTGACACCCACCATAAAGGACCGCCTGTCACCTTAAAAACTACCAGGGACCCCGGAGGAATTAATTACCCTGACCATCCGCCTGGACAACCGTCTGTATGGCCGTCAGCTGGAAGATCATCGCGAGAGTTGAGCCACTTGGTACTAAAGGGGGACAAATTTTCTGTCCGAGCCCTAGTGGATTTGGGGGCCTGAGCAGAGCCTCATAGATCAGGAATTAGCTGTCCAAGCGGGGATTAGTTTAGAACCCCTTCCATGCTCTATTCCAGTAACGGCCCTTAAAGACAGCATTATTGCCCCCATTGCTCACCACAACTCCCCTGTTCATGTATTGCTGTCAGGAAACCACCACGAACGATTGGAATGGTAATCATGTGTGTGTGTGTATAGATTCTGTCTGACGCTGCTGTGGATGTGACTCAGTTTAACCCCTTAACTTCTCTGCTCTGTTCCCATTCAGAAATCACAGCTGAGACTGGACAGACTGTCACTCTGTCCTGTAGAGCTACACAGAGGACCAACATCATAGTTGTACAGTGGAGCAGAGCCGACCTGGAGACAGAAGGATACGTCCTGCTGAATCGAAATAATCGACCTGACTCAGCACAGCAGCTTCCATCTTTTAGGGGTCGGGTGGAGCTGAAGGAGGGATGGAAGGAGGATGGAGACGTGTCTCTGATCCTGAAGAATGTGACGACTGCTGACAGCGGGAGATATGAGTGCAGAGTCGTCCAGGAAGGAACAACCCGCAGGAAGAGAGGCGTTCTTTTAGAGAATGAACCCATCAAGACTGTCAGTCTGTCTGTAGTTCAAGGTGTGTGTGTCTGTGTGTGTGTGTGTGTGTGTGTGTGTGTGTGTGTGTGCAGCAGATGATGTCTGACAGCAGTGTGATGTTCTTCAGACTGATCACAGCTCTTTCTGCTCTGCAGGTCACACAGAAGCACACAGCGGGGGAGAGGAGGAGGACAGGAGCAGTGGAGGACATGTTGGACTGATTGTTGGAGCCATCGCTTCTGTTGGTCTGATCCTTGCTGTTGGTCTGGTGATCTTTAAAAGATGCCAGATGAAGAGCAGCCTTCACTCCTCCCCTGAATCCTCCTCCCCCGAATCCTTCTGATGAAGCAGCTGGACAGCCTCTTGTCTGCAGTGAACAGGGGTGCAGCAAGCTTTAGAAAAGTGTGCATTAGCTACAGATATCTACAGATATCTACACCTTCCAACATCAACACTGCAAGCCATTTATGCCACTCACTCATATTCTTAAAATTCACCTACATTCTGTTCAGTACACCATGTATTGATAAGTTGAAGAAATATATTCAGATATAATCAGAATTCCTTTATTTAGTATGCCATTTAAATATATAATAAATATCTAAATACCTAGACAGCATTTAAATCCCTGAGTTGTATCCAAACAACATATTTTACAGTAAAGAGCAGGACATGAATGCTCCAGTATGAATGTACAGTGTCTGAGAACTGTCACAGTTCAGAGTTCAGTAGTTTGATGGAGACAGGAATGACTTCCTGTGTCTCTCAGTGGTGCATCATGGGAGTCGGAGTCTGTTGCTGAACGAGCTCCTGTAGCTGGTCAGCACAGTGTGGAGCGGGTCAGAGGGACAGTCCAGTATGGTCTTTACTTTGGACCACGTCCTCCTCTGACACACCTCTGTCACAGAGTCCAGGTCCTTAAACCGCTAACTGGCGGGTGCGCTGTGATTGGCTGTAAGGTCTGTCACTCAAGCTACCTTGACCAATGTGCGTTGCCTCCTGTATGTGTGCACAATCAGAGACAGGGAGTCTTCTCCACCGCTCTGTGGGGTCGTTCATTCCCTTTCTCAGACGTCTTTCTGTGCACATGGGCTGTTTAAATATGTTACATCTCCAAAAACTGTGGGGGATGAAATGTGATTTTAGAAAAGGTGTAGGTGTCACATTCCCCACATCTCCCACGGCTGCGACGCCCATGGAAGTGAAGTACAGTATATACTCAAAGTTACATGTCAGCTGCTGCTTGATGCTCTGAGTTCCTGCTCTGCACAGAGGATATTTGCAGTGACCCAGTAGGTTCTGCTTGTCGGCACGTTAGCTTTGCCTGAAGGGTCCCACAGAAGGTGTAGTAGTGTCTTTGGGTCGTTAACCCTCGGGGCTTGTTTGGGCCTGAACGTGTACATTTAGGGTTTTTTTTGTTTTCGTTTCTTAAAATATCGTCAGTTCAAAGGCTAAATGTGTGAAACTTGGTCAAGATGTTTTTTTGTAATTTTCTTTAATTTTTAATTTTTCAATTTATGTTATACTGTCCTGTTTCCACCTCATAGACCTGAACGTATGCCATAAATAATAATTATAATAATAATTATAATAATAATAATAATAAGGCCTAGATCTCTTATCTTGCAGAATGCAAGAATATAAAATAGCTGAACACCACAAAAATGGTCTCAGTGTGTTGTGAAGAGTGTAAAAGAGAGGTTAGAAAGTGGCTGAATATACTGTGTGAGAGAAAGAGAAATGAATCTGTTAATAAATGAGTGTGTGTGAAAATTCATCCAATATTCCAGTATGGACTCTGTGTACAAACGAGTGACGTTGGTGGTTAGAAAATATATTTCTCATGCAGGTCTCTCTCTCTCTCTGTGTGTTTTAAACAATGGATGCAGTGATAAAACATACCTGTGTGTAACATTTTTATCACACTTTTATGAAAGGGAGGGACCTGTTTGGAGCCTAAGGGTAAAAAGTTTTCATTTTTAAAAATAATCTCTTATTACTTCAATAATAATAATGCATCAAAATCTATTATTGTTATCAATTATCAAGGCTGTAATGGCCTTATACCAAGTAACCCTCTTGGCACCTCAATTTTTTTAAATATTGCATATTTTGTGTTTTTCCAATCGTAGGTTATGAAATACATAAAGCATATAAACATAAAATATTAGAAATAATTAAAAAAAACTTTTTATGAAGTGTACACGCTTGGGTCCCGACAACGTTTGTGTTAATGTTCCAGCCTCCTGCAGGAGGACCATGCTAGTTATGTGGGGACAGCCTGCTACAAACAGAAGATGAGGGGTTGAAGAAGCCATGTGAGTTCTGTTAATACAAGTTTTGTAGAGAAGGACTGGTGACCTGACTTTTCCAGTGCATGGTGTCTGCAGAGTAACATACAGCTAGCAGCTAGCAGCTAGCAGCGCCCTTGGGCCAGTGGTCTGTGCGTAGGTGTATATGTGTATATGTATACATGTTGTTAATCTGCTGTATTTAAGTTTCTACTACGCTACATTGTTCTGTTAGTTTGTGTTTTGACTATAGTAATTGCCATGTGAGAATGCGGACGCCAAATAAATCAGTCATCCGGCCTCTGCCTCCTCTCTTTGGACAGCACAGAAGGACATACCTCAGGAAGTTCATCCTAAAGTTAGTGCTCTGGCCGACACACCCGGAGTGACCGTAGTGAGCCGCTGGACTAACGCCACAAGTGACTCCTAACAAGTTTACTCTCAGCAGTTAAATAGTGTGACTGAGGAGGAGGCCCTGATGTGTCCATTTATCAATCCTCCCACTTACTGCATCCTCTTCCCAGTCAACAGCTGATGGGATCACACACACACACACACACACACACACCCAGATGCCAGAAAAAATGCTTCCATGTAACATTTCTGCGAACAACAAATGTTTGCCTCAGTGATTTAGTCACCGTCTCTTTCAGCAGCTCTGCTTAAGCCTCCACGCCGTAGCTGTTTATTCTCTAGTCGTTGTTACACAGCTCAATGTTGACGCTGAACATGGCCGACACCGAAGACGAGATACGAGAGGTGTGTGTACATACACACACACGTAATCGCAATATATCGTCTTTGTTACAGTATCGGGATATATCGTATATCGTATCGTATCGTGACATGTGTATGGTGATATGTATCGTATCTCCAGATTCTTGCCAATACACAGCCCTATTAAATAATATATTACAAATAATGTTCAGCTGTATGTACGCAGCACTGAGGCTGAGAGCAGCCTGTTCTGGGTTAACAGAAGCTGTTTATAATATGACATGTTCACCTCTCACTGAGGTTTACTCTTTAAGCTGCTGCTGTAACGAGAACAAGGTGGAGGAGTTACTGCTGCTCCTCCACCCTGAGTGAGGAAGTGGTTTCACAGAGCGGCTGTGAACAGACTGTCACACAAAAACCCTGTGACACAAAAAAACCCTGTGAGTCTCTCTGTCCTCAGGACTCCTCTGTCCCTGTGAGGGGTAAGTGTCCTCGGGACTCCTCTGTCCCTGTGAGGGGTAAGTGTCCTCAGGACTCCTCTGTCCCTGTGAGGGGTAAGTGTCCTCAGGACTCCTCTGTCCCTGTGTGGGGTGAGACCAGGGACCAACAAGGCCTTCTTTCTGTTTCTGTTCATGTCACTTTGATAAGATCAGCCTCTGTTTGTCGACATATTTTGCTGTGAGGTTCTCATTTCCTGGAGCTGAGTGCAGGAAGCAGCAGTTCCTGTAAACACTTTAAAACTGATCATGCACTGTATTGCTGTGCTCTCTGTATCTGTATCTCTTTTTGCCAGTATCCATATTTTCGAGTAAATGGGGGTAAAGTGGCGGAAGCAGCGGCCAGTGAAGAAGAACACAAGCTAAGTAACAGCAACAGAGAAGAAGTGAGGAAAACAATGAAAAACAAGTCAAAGACCCTTCTGCTAGTTTCCACTCTAAAGTGTGGAGACACTTGGGGTTTTACGAGACAGGCAGAGGTGCTTAAGAAGGCTGCAGACGAGGAAGTTCACCGAGACAGAGCCAGCAGTGAATATGTCTGCTGAGATTGCTGGATATCTGCACGTTCGCGGTTTCGCTTACGTTAGATATCAAGAATCGTCGATATCAGACTCAGACTTAGGCTCAGACTCAGGCTCAGACTCAGACTCAGACACAGACTCAGACTCAGACACAGACTCAGACTCAGGCTCAGACTCAGACTCAGACACAGACTCAGGCTCAGGCTCAGGCTCAGACTCAGACTCAGACTCAGACTCAGACTCAGACTCAGACACAGACTCAGACTCAGGCTCAGGCTCAGCTGCTCTGTCCACTGTGTGTAAGGCCGTCAAAGTGAGGACATGTTTATATCTAGTCACTGTTTAAAATGTCTGAGGGTTAAAAGTCCTTTTATGTCAGGCTGAATCACTGAGATGTGAGGGTTAATGTGAGAGGAAGTGTCCTCACAAAGACAGCTGAACCTCTGTGTGTGTGTGTGCTGCCGCCAGTTTCTGAGCTGTGGTCTCAGCCTGTCGACTCAGAGAGAGGCACCGCCTCAGACTATTACATCAGACTAGGTATTTTACCGTCTGAGGAACTAAAACCAACAGGAAGCTTCAGGTTGAACATGCAAGAAGAAGAAGAAGAAGAATGTGTCCACATGTTTGATATGAAGTCAGATCACTTTATTTGGTTTTTCCTCACAGACTGACAAACTGAAGCTGCTGTGCACACACACACACTTTGCTGTGGTGATCCAAACTACAACTCCCAGAATGCACTGCTGCTGGTTCTCTCCCTACCCACCCTGACATTTACTGTGAAATCTTTGAGGAATTACAAGCAACTTTAAAAAATATTTTAAGACAATAAATTTGACTTGATTTGACTTGACTTGAAAAAAATTTAAAGAAAAACATTTTTCAGACTCACAGTTCTGAGAGAAATATGACTTTAAAATTTGTTCCTGTCATGAAACATGTTCAGTTACAGATACAGATGGTGTTCAGACGTCCTCCAGGTGCAGTGACTGCACACGGTGTTACACTGTACACACACTGAACACACACACTGAACACACACACTGAACACACTGAGCGCTGAACACACACTCATCTGATGCTGTGTGTGTGTCTTTGTTTCTGTGGCTCCTCGGAGGACTCACACAGCTGTGAAGGAGCGGGCTTCAGGGTGGAGTACACAACTGCTGGATCTGCTGGAAGCTCTGAACACAGAGAGAGAGAGAGAGAGAGTGTTGTGGTCACAGAGTGTGTGTGTGTGTGTGTGTGTGTGTGTGTGTTACCTCTCCTCGTGTTGCTCCTGATGCTGATTTCTCCATAAATGACGTCTGTTCTTCTTCTGATGGAGTAAAGTGCTGCTGGGTCCCTGTCTGCAGGAGACAGAGGACAGAGACAGGTCAGAGGACAGGTCAGAGGACAAAGGCAGCTCAGAGGACTCAGAGGACAGAGACAGAGGACAGGTCAGAGGACAGAGAGGACAGAGGACAGTCTGATGATCTGCAGACACTGGACGTCCTGCTGCTGGACTCTTAGTTCTCCTGACTGACTTTGAAAACCAGACCTGTCAGCAGGTGGACCTGATGAGTCCTCGTCTACTTTGAACTGCTCACAGTGCAGGAGGGAACAGCAAGGTCCACCAGGTGCAGGTCAGCCTACAGCATGCAGAGGCTCAGACCTCCGTGTCTCCTCCTGCAGGATCCTGAATGGAGGATCCTGCAAGAGGAGACATGGAGGTCCTGGCGTTTCTGCTCCCCTGTTCAACCGCAGACAGTCTAGACTCTGAATGGACCCCCAGACAAACGTGACAAGCTGCTGTACCTCCTGTCTGGTCTGGTTCTGCTGAGGAAACCGGACCGTCCTCTGCTTCAGTCGACACTGCGAGTCCTGCAGGGAGACATGTCTTCAGTCAGACAGGGACTGGGTGGAGTGTCAGCTTCAACCACCAGACCTCATATGTACGAACCAGGCCAAACCACCATGAGACTATCTCACCGTCAGGCTTCCTGCAGACACATCGTCTCAGCAGCACAACCAGGACAACCAGCAGCACCACAGCAGACATGGAGGGGACAGACAGCAGCACAGACAGAGGAGGGGACGAGGAGGAGGACCTGGTGGATGCCGATGAAGGAGGAGGAGGAGGAGGAGGAGGAGTGGGTGAAGCTGAAATAAATCATAAAAAGGATTTGAACGGTCGTTGAGCTGTTTTTGTCTTCAGCTGAACATGTGGATGAAATAAGTGCAGACATCAAGGTGGAGCTCCTCACCTGTGACAGAGATCCAGCTGGGTGGAGACTCCATGACCGCTGATGTCACAGCTGTAGAGGCCTTCATCAGAGCTGGAAACATGGAGGATGGTCATGTGACCTGCAGGCTGAGTGCTGAGGAGGGAGCCATCTTTATAGAAAGCAGCTGGGAGGGTGGAGGCAGGGGGCACACACACACACAGACACACACACACACACACACACACACACACACAGACACACACACAGACACAGACACAGACACACACAGACTCTGGGCAGACAGCCAGCAGCCTCTGCCTGCTTCGGGTAGACACAGGTAGACAGCGTGCGGTCACATGACGGGGACGACAGCATCCTCTGATGACATCACAAGGGGACATGAAGTTATTCAGTGTCTCTGCAGACACTTGTTGCTCTGTTTGTCTCTTCCTAGTCGTCCTCGGTCGTCCCTCTTTGTAGACAGCGTCTGTCTCCTGGAAGCTGTTTTGTGTCTTGGACCTTTGTGTCTCTTGTGTGTCTCTGGTTGGTGCAGTCCGCTGTGACGCTGTGTGATGGCTTCGGCTCTCAGGACTGTCAGCAGCACAGAGGACTCACACCCTCAGGCCGTCTCATGGCTCTCTGCTGCCACCTGCTGGCTGCAGATCACAGATCAACATGGAAACTTTATGACTAACAGCCGCAGGCAGGAAGAGACGAGCAGCAGCCAGAGGACACAGGAGGACAGACGTTCAGCCACTGACAAGCTGTGTGTCCCCCTCCTGTCTCAGCTCAGGACCAGACTGATCTGTGGGCTCCATTCATCAGGTGGAGGATTCAGAGGAGTGCAGTGATCACACACAGCCAGCAGGTGGCAGCATGGCACCATCAGAACAACAACAGACATCACACTCATGTCCTCAGTGTCCTTTTCCAGTCAGCTGAAAGTGAAAGTAGACACACACACACAGACAGACACACACAGAGACAGACAAACACACACACACACAGACAGACACACACAGAGACAGACACACACAGAGACACAGACACACACACACACACAGAGACAGACACACACACACAGAGACACACACACACACACAGACAGACACACACACACACTCACACACACAGACAGACACACACACACACATAGACAGACACACACACACAGACAGA
>NC_041026.1:261237-268737 GCF_900634625.1 Parambassis ranga | reverse complement strand
CTCTTCCTCCTCTTCCTCCTCCTCCTCCCTGAGAACACTGTGTGCATGTAAACAAAGTGTCAAACCTGCAGCAGATCTTTCCGGGCTTTACTCTCAAATGCAGCCGTTTTTACTGTGCGTGGTGTTCCTGCACCTCTCTCTGCTGTCTGCATTGGACGGTGAGTCAGTGTGAGTCAGTGTGAGTCTGTGTGTGTTTTTGCACAAGTCCTGGCACTCTGCCAGCGAGCGTGACTCATTTCTGTGGTTTGAATGTAAACACAGTGCGCGCGCGCGTGTTCATCATCAAGGAGAAGAACAGGTTTCTGAGCAGAATCAGGAAATTGGAAAGTTTGCAAAATATTCAAGAATAATTAGAACAACAACAAAGAGCAGTGTGTGTGTGTGTGTGTGTGTGTGTGTGTGCACCCACAGCTCCCCCTGCTGCATGTGGGAGGAGTTAACACTTTGTTGTTTCTCTTTTGTTCTGCACAGTTTGATATTTTTCTTTTACTTTCTTTTTTCTTATTTGTATCAATTCAAGTCAGTGTGTGTCAGTGTGTGTCAGTGTCAGTGTGTGTCAGTGTGTGTCAGTGTGTGTGTCTTTCTGTCCCTGGAGGCTGGCTCTTCTCAGCTGGTGTCTCCTGTTTATGTGGACGTCCTGGTGTCCTGGAGCTTCTGTTGTGTGTAGCATGTAGCAGGGTTAGCATGTAGCAGGGTTAGCATGCTGCAGCGTCCTCCATGCTGGGTTCTGAGGTCACACGTGATTTTTGGGCCTTGTCTTTGTTGTTCAGATCACAGAGCGGAGACGGTCCGGCCTGGACAGGACGTCCCTCTTCAGTGTCAGGGTCCTGGCGGGGAAGTGGTCACTCTGCTGGAGTGGAGCCGGTCCGACCTCAAGGAGGACGGCTACGTCTTCTTCTACAGGAACAGCCGCTCGTATGAAAACTACCAGCACTCATCTTTCAGAGGACGGGTGCAGCTCAGAGACCTGTCCATGAAGGACGGGGATGTGTCTGTGGTCCTCCAGAACGCCAACCTCAACGACAGCGGCGTGTACGAGTGCAGAGTCATCAGCAGCACGGAGAGCGGAGGCCGCAGTCAGGTCAGCTGTTCGGTCCATGTGACGGTGATGGAGACCACAACAGTGACGTCAACAGTGACGTCTTCAGGTGAGACAGGAGGTGAGACAGGAGGTGAGACAGGAGGTGAGACAGGAGGTGAGGCTAGCATGAGAGCATTCATGTCTGACAGCTGTCTCTGCTCGGCAGGTCTCCAAGAGAAGGACGGCAGAGACAAGGGGACAAACGGGGACACAAGTCTTCTTGTTGTTGTTGTAGTTCCTGTTGTGTTGCTTGTTGTTGTTGTTGTTGTTTGTGTTGTTGTTTGTGTTGTGTGTGTCAGAAGACACAGCAGGTCACCAAAGTACAACCTGTCAGCTGAGACGGAGAAGGCCTGATCCTGCTGAGCGTCCTCGTGGTCTCATTTCATCAGGTGTAGGTGTCTCCAGCTGCAGTCATGGAGGGATGCTGTGTGTCTGCTCCATGTTGTGTTGGATGGTGTGAACATCTTCGTTATTTCACAGTCTGAACTTTAATCTGACAGATTATTCCAAGCTGCTGCAGCCAATCAGCTCTCTGCTTCAAATTCACAGCTGCAGGATGTGATGTCACCAAACAGGAAGCTCCTGATCACAGCAGCCTAGCTGTTCGCTGGGAGCAGCGTGATGCATTAAGCTCTTACTGCAGGGTCACCGCACATTAACCCTTCATGTTCCTCTAGGACCCTTTGTGTTCTTGCACTTTATCTTCATGTTGTGATTTATTAGTATTATTAGTGTAATTGCTGTGTTTAATTGTTTTTTATTGTTTCAAATAAAGACGCATGTACACACTGAGCCTCCCTCTGCTCCTCTGTGGACTCACTGTGTGTGTGTTGGTCCAGGCTCAGATAATGATGTCACACAGTGACAATGACATCACTGACACAGAACCTGTGAACACAGCGAGCTGTCATCAGAGAGAGACTGAAGGTCACACAGCAGAGCTGCTGTCTGTGAGTGTGTGTGTGTGTGTCTGTGTGTGTGTGTCTCTGTGTGTGTGTGTGTGGGTGTGTCTGTCTCTGTGTGTGTCTACTTTCACTTTCAGCTGACTGGAAAAGGACACTGAGGACATGAGTGTGATGTCTGTTGTTGTTCTGATGGTGCCATGCTGCCACCTGCTGGCTGTCTGTGATCACTGCACTCTGAATCCTCCACCTGATGAATGGAGCCCACAGATCAGTCTGGTCCTGAGCTGAGACAGGAGGGGGACACACAGCTTGTCAGTGGCTGAACGTCTGTCCTCCTGTGTCCTCCGGCTGCTGCTCGTCTCTTCCTGCCTGCGGCTGTTAGTCATAAAGTTTCCATGTTGATCTGTGATCTGCAGCCAGCAGGTGGCAGCAGAGAGCCATGAGACAGCCTGAGGGTGTGAGTCCTCTGTGCTGCTGACAGTCCTGAGAGCCGAAGCCATCACACAGCGTCACAGCGGACTGCACCAACCAGAGACACACAAGAGACACAAAGGTCCAAGACACAAAACAGCTTCCAGGAGACAGACGCTGTCTGCAAAGAGGGACGACCGAGGACGACTAGGAAGAGACAAACAGAGCAACAAGTGTCTGCAGAGACACTGAATAACTTCATGTCCCCTTGTGATGTCATCAGAGGATGCTGTCGTCCCCGTCATGTGACCGCACGCTGTCTACCTGTGTCTACCCGAAGCAGGCAGAGGCTGCTGGCTGTCTGCCCAGAGTCTGTGTGTGTCTGTGTCTGTGTGTGTGTGTGTGTCTGTGTGTGTTCCTGCTTCCATGGAAAACACGCCCACACAGGTTGAGGAAGGAATAAAGAGCAGAAACACAGAGAGAGACGCACAGACGGACGAGCAGACGAATGGACGGCGTGCAGACGGAGTGGAGACAAGATGAACGGTGAGTTTCAAAATAAGACGATAAGTGTGTGTGTCCTTTCAGATTAAGAGCCAGAGTGTTAGGAGGCCGTACATGGACATGAGCTGTGTACTGAGACATCAGCAGCGTCTCTGCTGAAACACGAGGACACAAACATGTTTCAGCTGTTCTAAAAGATCTGAAGAGAACCGAGACAGAGGCGGACAAACCTCAGAGACACCAAGAAGGACCGATAAGAGACATAAAAGTAGACAAACTACACAACAGAGACGGGATCTGACTTCAAAGGGACAAAAAAGAGACACACAACTACACAAAAGAGCCACAAATGTCTCCAAAGAGACAGAACATACCTTCAGAGACATAAAACAACACAAGAGACACAAAAGAGAGACAGATTACTTTAAGAGACACAGATGTGCAGCGATTCCACCTGAGACTCCACCTGAGACTCCACCTGAGACTCCAGCTGAGACACCAGCTGTGACTCCAGCTGTGACTCCACCTGAGACTCCAGCTGAGACACCAGCTGTGACTCCAGCTGAGACTCCACCTAAGACTCCAGCTGTGACTCCAGCTGAGACTCCAGCTGAGACACCACCTGAGACTCCAGCTGTGACTTTACCTGAGACACCACCTGAGACTTCACCTGAGACTCCACCTGAGACTCCACCTGAGACTCCAGCTGAGACCCCACCTGAGACTCCAGCTGAGACACCAGCTGAGACTCCACCTGAGACTCCACCTGAGACTCCACCTGAGACTCCAGCTGTGACTTTACCTGAGACACCACCTGAGACTTCACCTGAGACTCCAGCTGAGACTCCAGCTGTGATTTTACCTGAGACTCCACCTGAGACTCCAGATGTGACTCCAGCTGAGAGTCCAGCTGTGACTCCACCTGAGACTCCAGCTGAGACTCCACCTGAGACTCCAGATGTGACTCCACCTGAGACTCTGGCTGAGACTCCACCTGAGACTCCACCTGAGACTCCAGCTGAGACTCCACCTGAGACTCCAGCTGTGACTCCACCTGAGACTCCACCTGAGACTCCAGCTGTGACTTTACCTGAGACACCACCTGAGACTTCACCTGAGACTCCACCTGTGATTTTACCTGAGACTCCACCTGAGACTCCAGATGTGACTCCAGCTGAGAGTCCAGCTGTGACTCCACCTGAGACTCCAGCTGAGACTCCAGCTGAGACTCCACCTGAGACTCCAGCTGAGACTCCAGCTGAGACTCCACCTGAGACTCCAGCTGAGACTCCACCTGAGACTCCAGATGTGACTCCAGCTGAGACTCCACCTGAGACTCTGGCTGAGACTCCAGCTGAGACTCCACCTGAGACTCCAGCTGAGACTCCACCTGAGACTCCAGCTGAGACTCCAGCTGAGACTCCAGCTGAGACTCCACCTGAGACTCCAGCTGTGACTCCACCTGAGACTCTAGCTGAGACTCCACCTGAGACTCCAGCTGAGACTCAGAGCTAACAGCAGCTAGCTCCTCTCTGATTTTAACCTGTTGTTGACATCCTGACCTGTCCTGAACCCCTCTGTGACTGTGTGTCCACACATTGTCGGACCTGCCAGGTCAGGGGTCGGCAGCCTTCAGCATTAACAGAACCATTTGGGCCGGTTCCCACTGAACAGAGCACACTCGGCGCCACAAACCCTGATCTACTGATCTACAGCTGTTTGAGCGCTGGTTACTTTTGATGTAGTTCATGATGGAAAACACCAGCTCGACTAGTATGAGGATCCAAAGAGGGACAGGACTCCAGACTCTTCCATGTTCATACAGTGCACGTAGCAAGGTGTGAACTGTGTTTAGTTAGGGGATCATAACTCAGGCACCACACGCCTGATGTGTGAAACAACAACGCTAAGCTAGCTGCACAAAGGAGCCTGTCCACGCCAAGCCGTTATAGGAGCACCGAAACCACACGAGCAGGAAGCTCCCCCAGACCTGTGTGTGTGTCTGTGTGTGTGTGTGTGTGTGTGTGTTATGTAAACCAGGCCAACTCGTTCTAAACAAAGCTGCCTTCATTCATAAACACGTCACAGCTGTGCTGTAAATTTAAATTCCTTCAACTGTCTGATTATCAAACCAAATGTAAACGACCGAAGCTTCAGTGTTATCAGACACACACACACGGACACACACAGACACACACACACAGACACACACACACACAGACACAGACACACGGACACACACACACACACACACAGACACACGGACACACACACACACACACACAGACACACACAGACACACACACACAGACACATGCACACACACACACAGACACACACACACAGACACACACAAACACACAGACACACACACACACAGACACACACACACACAGACACACTCACACACAGACACACACACACACACAGACACACACACACACAGACACACTCACACACAGACAGCAGATGTGTGTCTTTGTGTGAATGTGTTTGTGTTTGTGTGCATCAACACAGCTGTGTGAACATTGTGTGTCATTTTGTAGGACCTCTGCCCACTACCCCTTCTGTTGTCGTTAACAACACCACGCAGTCTCTGATGGCGTGTTTCCATGACGACGATGCCTTCAAGTACCGTGCCTACACCTTCACCTACCTGCTGGTGTTTCCTGTGGCGTTCCTGTGCAACATGGCGGCGCTGGTGGTCTTCTTCCTGCAGAGCAGCCGCAGGTGTGAAGCTGCAAACACACACACACACACAGACACACACACACAGACTCACACACCAAACCTCGTGCTAAACTGTCAGCAGTGTGTGGACAGCTGAGCTTCATTTGTTTAACTCTTTGTGACCTATGCAAACTTCAGCGCTCAGACAGCAGCGTCTGTGTCTATCCACCATAAATAAAAACATGTAAATGTTTTTGAATAACCTCTCTTATCTCTTATACTTCTGCTGTTTGAATCGTTTCTTTTATGACTGAGAGTGTCTGTCCTCCTGCAGAAGCTCCGCCTCCTGCGTGCTCATGATGAACCTCGCCATCTCTGACAGCAGCTTCTCTCTGACCCTCCCTCTGCGATTGGCTTATTACTTCGGGGACGGGGCGTGGCCCTTCCCTGATTGGCTGTGCCGACTCTGCGTCTACGGCTTCTACGTCAACCTGTACACCAGGTAACACACACACACACTCACAGACACACACACACTCTGATACTCAGTGTCGCCTCTCCACCACCCTGCCTCCCTCAGCATCCTCTTCCTCACCCTCCTGAGCGTGCTCCGCTGGCTGGCTGTGGCCAAGCCGCTCCGTCACCGCGCTCTGACCACGCCCAATCGCACCTTGGTGGTCTGTCTGGCAGTCTGGCTGTTTGTGGGCGTGGCCAGCACCCCCTTCCTGTCCAACGGTGTCACACTAAGGTGAGCATCTGGACTAAACCTGCTAGCTGATAACTAGCAGGTTTAGCATGGTTGCTAATGCCGTCTCTCCCAGGTCTGGGACACCTCGCTGCTTCGAGCCCCCCACCATGTCCTCGTGGTGCTGGGTGCTGATCCTGAACTACGTGGCGGTGGTCTTCGGCTTCCTGCTGCCGTTCCTCACCATCATCGTCTGCTACAGCGGGATCGTGCGACGCCTGACGGCCACCACGGGCCCCCACGGCAGCAGCCTGTCCAGCGGCGCTCGCAGCCAGAACAGAAGGCGCTCGGTGCAGCTGGTTACCATGGTGACGGCCACCTTCCTGCTCTGCTTCCTGCCCTACCACCTGATCCGCTCGCTGCACCTGCACGCCGTGTGCGGGGGCTGGAGGTGCGACGTCACGGTGGCGCTGCAGCGGGCGGTGGTGGTGACGCTGTGCCTGGCGGCGTCGAACAGCATGGTGAACCCCCTGCTGTACTACTACTCCACCAGGACCTTCAGAAACAACATGAGGGACGCGCACTCCTCCCTGCTGTCCAGCAGAGGGGGGTCCTTCAGGACTGGCCTGGCCCTGATGAGACGGAGGAACACCACATGAACTCTTCTCTCGCAAACAAACTTGAGTTTATGTCGGTGCAGCTATTTATAGAGTTCCACTGAAGGCCTCGTGTTTCAGGCCAAATATAGAAGGACAAGAGGGACAAAGTCCCTCGTCATCAGGGTCTGAAGGCTGCTGGGGACTCCAAGAGTCCCACAAAGACTGCATGGAGTTCTCTGAAGTGTGTGCTGCTGCTGCTGCTCCACTGGGGGCTCTCCTGAAGCTTCAGTGATCTCTGCCCCCCCCCCCCCCCACACCCTGCTGTCCCAGAGGCCTCCTGAGGATCTGAGGATCTGCTCTACACCTTCTTACTGACTGCTCATTGGCTGCCTCATAAAGGCGCCTTCACGATGACATCATCACTGTTACTTCACCTGTTGGCAGCTTCGATGTAAACACCACCCTCTGCCTGGATGAACGTGTGTGTGTGTGTGTGTGTGTGTGTGTGTGTGTGTGTGTGTGTGTTTACAGAGTAACAGCGCCCTCTGCTGGCTGTGCACGGAAAGTACTCAGATTAATGTGTGTCCCCGCTGGGTCGGCAGAACCATCACAGAGTGGGTCTGAGGTTCAGCAGAGACCTGTGAG
>NC_041026.1:251237-256237 GCF_900634625.1 Parambassis ranga | reverse complement strand
TCTTCCTCTGTGTGTGTGTGTCTGTGTGTGTGTGTGTGTGTGCATGCCTAAACAGCTGGTTAGTTTGGCTAACAGCAGCTGAACCAGCCAGGCCTGTTCAACAAACCACACAGAACAACTGTGTGTGTGTGTGTCTGTGTGTGTGTGTGTGGATGCCTGTGGCATGAAGTCAGCGTTTCTGCCCGGGGTCTGTGGTATGAAGGCTGCTCGCTCACCTAGACTCACACAGACGCACAATAAGATTAGAGCACAATCCAGTATCTGTGTCCACCATCTTGTCTGTGTGTGTTCCTGCTGTGCTGCTGTGACTTTAAGCTGTGTTGACAGAGCAAACACACACACACCGCTTCCAGTGTTCTCTGTGTGTGTGTCTGTGTGTGTGTGTGTGTCTGTGTGTGTGTGTCTGTAATGAGAACATTCAGATATATGTTCACTTAAAGTCACATTTCTCCGTGCAGACTTCCTGATGTTCACAGACCGGCTTCATGTTGGAATGTCAGTCATGTGTTAATGACAGGCTGCAGAGGCCTAATTACAGAGAAGACACACACACACACACACACAGACACACACACACAGCAGCTGTCAGCAGTCACAGAGCTGATCACTACCTGCCCTCTGTCTCTTTGTTGTCCTCACTGATCAGACCACTGTGATGGATGATTAATGACTGCATCAATAACCTGCTGTGCAACAGTGATAAGGCAGCGCACACACACACACACACACACACACACACACACACACAGTAACAGTATCTCTTCCCAGGCTGCTGAAGGCCTGAGGCAGGGGCGTTCGACCTATACTGACACAGAGAGAGAGGAGATATTAACCCAAACAGACAAAGGGATGAGAAAAGCAGGAAGCCCGAGGAGAAAGGGAGACTGTGTTTCCATGGTGACGAGGAAACACATAACAGCAGAGGAATGTAAAGAGAGGAAAGAGTGAAGGGAGGAGGAGCAGTAATGAAAGGAGAGAGAGAGACGTGGAGCTGGAACGTCCACAGAAACATGGCGACTGAAGGTTATAGGAAAATGTAATTACACATGAGAGGAGGAGGAGGAGGAGGAGGAGAGGAAGAGCAGAGGGAGAAATGTGAGGGGGAGGGGGGCTCGTAAAGAGAAGGGAGGGGCACGGTTCAGCCTCTGACTAAGGTCCGCCCCTCTGTCTGCCCTCTGATTGGCTGTCCTCAGGTGGTGGGCGGAGCTGAGACATGGCCGCTGCTTCGGTGAAGGTGGCGGTGCGTGTCCGCCCGTTCAACTCCCGAGAGCTGGGACGCAACGCCAAGTGTGTGATCCAGATGCAGGGAAACACCACCTGTAAGAACGCACACACACACACACACACACAGACACACACACAGACACACACACACACACACACAGATGACATGTTTACGAACACGCCTCACCCAATCCCAGAAGGCCTCTGCCTGTCATGTGACCTCTGACCCTGCTGCTCACACACACACAGTTTATTAATAGTCTTTGCACCAGCGTGTGTGTGTGTGTGCCTCAAACACACACACACACCCACACACACAGAAGTCACACAGTGCGTCTGTTTCCTTTCTGTGCAGGCATCTCCAACCCCAAACAGCCCAAAGATGGAGCCAAGAACTTCACCTTCGACTACTCCTACTGGTCACACACATCGGTGATCACACACACACACACAGACACACACACAGATGTGGGAACATTCACGGGGCTAACGGAGCAGTGTGTGTTTCTGCAGGCTGAGGACGCCAGCTTTGCGTCTCAGAGGCAGGTGTATAAGGACATCGGGGAGGAGATGCTGCTGCACGCCTTTGAGGGTGAGACTCTTCATCGTCTTCATCCTCTTCGTCCTCAGCCTCACAGATATCCACACACACTGAAGGACACAGAGATCAGCTAGCAGTGCTGCTGCTGTCCTCATGCTGCGTGTGCTAATGCTAACGAAGCCACTGTGTCTCCAGGATACAACGTGTGTATTTTTGCGTACGGCCAGACGGGCGCGGGGAAGAGCTACACCATGATGGGCAAACAGGAGCCGGGGCAGGAAGGCATCATACCGCAGGTAAGAGTGGAGCCTGAGGGAGTCCTGGGAGTCTGGTGGAGTCTGATGGCCTGTGTCTCTTCCAGCTGTGTGAGGATCTGTTTGAGAGGACCGGTGAGAACACGGACCCTGACCTGACCTACTCTGTGGAGGTAAACCCGCTCCGCCCCCTTATGCTCTCAGTTCTTTGACTGGACGTTGACCGGCGTCTCCTCCACCTTCAGGTGTCCTACATGGAGATTTACTGCGAGCGGGTTCGGGACCTGCTCAACCCAAAGTCTGTGGGCACGCTGCGGGTCCGTGAGCATCCCATCCTGGGACCCTACGTGGAGGATCTGTCCAAACTGGCTGTGACTGGATTCACAGACATCCGGGACCTGATGGACGTCGGCAACAAAGCTCGGTCCGTGGACGAGGACTCGATGCTGGTTTACAGTCTGAAACATCTGTTCTTGATTATTAATACCTGGTTATTATTACAGGACGGTCGCAGCCACAAACATGAATGAGACGTCGTCCAGGTCTCATGCTGTCTTCACCATCGTCTTCACCCAAAAACGCCGAGACCAGATGACCAGCCTGGACACTGAGAAGGTGTGTGTGTGTGTGTCTGTCTTTGTATCTGTCTCTGTGTGTATCAGTGTGTGTGTGTCTCTCTCTCTGTGTGTGTGTCTGTGTGTGTCTCTTTTTCTTGTGTGTGTGTGTCTCTCTCTGTGTCTGTGTGTGTGTGTCTCTGTGTGTCTCTGTGTGTGTCTCTTTGTGTGTCTCTGTGTGTATATGTGTCTGTGTGTGTGTCTCTCTGTGTGTCTCTTTGTGTGTCTCTGTGTGTATATGTGTCTGTGTCTCTGTGTGTCTCTGTGTGTGTGTGTCTCTCTCTCTGTGTGTCTCTGTGTGTATATGTCTTTGTGTGTCTCTGTGTGTGTGTGTCTCTCTCTGTGTGTCTCTGTCTGTGTCTCTCTGTGTGTCTCTGTGTGTGTGTGTCTCTGTGTGTGTGTCTCTCTCTGTGTGTCTCTGTGTGTATATGTCTCTGTGTGTCTGTCTGTGTGTGTGTGTCTGTGTGTGTCTCTGTGTGTGTGTGTCTGTGTGTGTGTCTGTGTGTGTCTCTTTGTGTGTGTCTCTTTGTGTGTGTCTGTGTGTCTCTGTGTGTGTCTCTTTGTGTGTGTCTGTGTGTGTCTCTCTCTGTGTGTCTCTGTGTGTATATGTCTCTGTGTGTCTGTCTGTGTGTGTGTCTGTGTGTGTCTCTCTGTGTGTCTGTGTGTGTGTGTCTGTGTGTGTGTCTGTGTGTGTCTCTTTGTGTGTATATGTGGGTGTCTCTGTGTGTCTCTGTGTGTGTCTCTGTGTGTCTCTTTGTGTGTGTCTCTGTGTGTGTCTCTGTGTGTGTCTCTGTGTGTCTCTGTGTGTGTCTCTGTGTGTCTCTTTGTGTGTGTCTCTTTGTGTGTCTCTGTGTGTGTCTCTTTGTGTGTCTCTGTGTGTGTCTGTGTCTCTGTGTCTCTCTGTGTGTGTCTGTGTGTGTCTGTGTGTCTCTGTGTGTGTCTCTGTGTGTGTCTTTTTGTGTCTCTGTGTGTGTCTCTGTGTGTCTCTGTGTGTGTCTCTGTGTGTCTCTGTGTGTGTGTCTGTGTGTGTGTCTCTGTGTGTCTCTTTGTGTGTCTCTGTGTGTCTCTCTGTGTCTCTGTGTGTGTGTCTCTGTGTGTGTCTGTGTGTGTCTGTGTGTGTCTCTGTGTGTGTGTCTGTGTGTGTCTCTTTGTGTGTCTCTGTGTGTGTGTCTGTGTGTGTCTCTGTGTGTGTCTGTGTGTGTCTGTGTGTCTCTGTGTGTGTGTCTGTATATGTCTCTGTGTGTGTCTCTGTGTGTATATGTCTCTGTGTGTGTGTCTCTGTGTGTGTCTCTGTGTGTGTCTGTGTGTGTCTCTGTGTGTGTCTGTGTGTGTCTCTGTGTGTCTCTGTGTGTGTCTCTGTGTGTGTCTCTGTGTGTGTCTCTGTGTGTCTCTTTGTGTGTTTGTGTGTGTCTCTGTGTGTATATGTGTCTGTATATGTCTCTGTGTGTGTGTCTTTGTGTGTCTGTGTGTTTCTCTTTGTGTGTCTGTGTGTGTCTGTGTGTGTGTCTGTGTGTGTCTCTGTGTGTGTCTCTGTGTGTGTCTCTGTGTGTCTCTGTGTGTGTCTTTGTGTGTCTCTGTGTGTGTCTCTGTGTGTCTCTTTGTGTGTCTTTGTGTGTCTCTGTGTGTCTTTGTGTGTCTCTCTGTGTGTCTCTGTGTGTGTCTCTGTGTGTCTTTGTGTGTCTCTCTGTGTGTCTCTGTGTGTGTCTCTGTGTGTCTCTGTGTGTCTCTGTGTGTCTCTGTGTGTGTCTCTGTGTGTCTCTGTGTGTGTCTCTTTGTGTGTCTCTGTGTGTGTCTCTGTGTGTCTTTGTGTGTCTCTGTGTGTCTCTCTGTGTGTCTCTGTGTGTGTCTTTTTGTGTCTCTGTGTGTGTCTCTGTGTGTCTCTGTGTGTGTCTCTGTGTGTCTCTGTGTGTGTGTCTGTGTGTGTGTCTCTGTGTGTCTCTTTGTGTGTCTCTGTGTGTCTCTCTGTGTCTCTGTGTGTGTGTCTCTGTGTGTGTCTGTGTGTGTCTGTGTGTGTCTCTGTGTGTGTGTCTGTGTGTGTCTCTTTGTGTGTCTCTGTGTGTGTGTCTGTGTGTGTCTCTGTGTGTGTCTGTGTGTGTCTGTGTGTCTCTGTGTGTGTGTCTGTATATGTCTCTGTGTGTGTCTCTGTGTGTATATGTCTCTGTGTGTGTGTCTCTGTGTGTGTCTCTGTGTGTGTCTGTGTGTGTCTCTGTGTGTGTCTGTGTGTGTCTCTGTGTGTCTCTGTGTGTGTCTCTGTGTGTGTCTCTGTGTGTGTCTCTGTGTGTGTGTGTCTCTGTGTGTCTCTTTGTGTGTTTGTGTGTGTCTCTGTGTGTATATGTGTCTTTGTGTGTCTCTGTGTGTGTCTCTGTG